>NC_056726.1:1042587976-1042597976 GCF_019279795.1 Protopterus annectens
TGCTTTTCAGCAAAAAAAATTTCATTGGGGAAAGCGGTGAGATATAGTTCTGACCATCTTTTTTTTTAAACACCTTTACTGAATTATCACTTGTGGGTAATCAGCTACATTAAAATGTACTACACTATTTTTTGCCAGTTAATTTTGCTAGTCTTTCCATAATTTTCAACATTGACCAAGCACTCTGTAATGAATGCAGAATATAATTAATCTCAGAAGATCTTTCCACATGGTGTTTAAGCACCATTGCAAGATTGGTAATAGTTTAACCCTACATTATAAACCCTACATATTACACTACAAGCAACTTCTTACATTACAAACATATTCCCTAGGATTCAGCAATGTTCCTTGCAGGAGTAACTTATTCCTGCACTGAAACAACCATTTAAGTGCAGTACAGCAGTGCGCCATGCATATTTATGAAGGCGCGGTGCCTCTGCATCTAAACGAACATGGAGCGTGGATGAGTGCAGGGGGTGTGTCTGAGAGCAGAGCTCTCACAATATACAGGCCCCTGCACTCAAGAATTGCCGTTCGGCAATTATAATAAGTGAGAACGCTCATAGTACAACAAATGCATACCTCTCAACTGCCCCTGATTGTCAGGGACATCCCTGATGCACCCCCAAATGTTAGCATTGTCTCTCTGAATCCCTCTTAACACTGGTGCCATTGGAATTACACTGAATAAATAATGGCAATAATTAAGAGCTGATCACTTATTTCACTGCAGGAAATGTACATTCATTCACATTCTGTAATGCCGTAAATGTCTCATGTTAATAGAACTAATATGTTAAAAGTATCCCTGATTGTCCCCAATTTTGTCTGGATTTGTCCCTGATTTTGTTGAGAGTTGTCCCTGATCATATGACAGTTATGACAAGAATCACAATTTTATTTTTTTATAAAAGTGATAAAGTTTAACCGTAACTGAGTGGGTTTGCCTGTTGCTGAGCTATGGATACTCCAGCTTAAGTGACAAAAGAAGTTAAATAGCAAGATTCACTCATAAAAGCAGCCCTGCAGTAGTCTAGTGGCTAGAGCACTTGCTTTGTGAGCAGTCATTTTGGGTTTGATCCTCATTGTAGCAAATTCACATTTTATATGTGAAAGGAATTTATAAACAATTTTTTTGTTGTATAACCTACTAAATAACATATATTTGTGAACTGGAGTACTGCAATAAGTTCAGATGTGAGGTATCATTGTAATAAAGTGGGGAAATCCCCCGATAAACACAAGTGCCCCATACAGTATACGTACACACGAATCACGGATACTAAACATATTTATAAAATGCAATGAATGATAAATCAATGCCATACAGCAAATAGTGTGTAAAATTAAGAATAAGCAACACTAAGCATTGCACACCTCTGCTTACCAGGTGTAAGCAATGAGCAGCCCAACTAAATAGATTTGCCCATTGGTATTCCCCTTTAAGCAATGCCGACCTTAGGTAAGCAAGTTTGTCCATAGCTTAACATTTTCAAAACTATCCAATAACAGCAAAGGACAGGAAATCAGCCCTATTTAAACCCACAGGCGGGAATACATCTCATAACTTGTTGGTTTGAATCTCCCTCCGTGGCTTCATTGTTTCACCTTACATCGCATTTTCGTGCATTTACATCTCATAACTTGTTGCAGCTTCCTCCTGTAGGCACAATAGCTGGTGCTGGGGAAGGATCGTGCTTCTGAGCACAGTGCTGGGGCATTCAGGAGTCTAAGGTTATGGTACGACTCCTGGTAAAAGACCATGAACAGAGACTGCTGCAGGGCCAGTACCAGGGCTCCCAGTATAAAGCAAAAGCCTGTGACTGTCTCAGTCATAACGTTACCAGTGCCACTGTTATCCCTTGAACTGGTGAGCAGGTCAGGAATCGCTATGCTGACTTGAAACAGAGGAAGAGGGAGCTCTTGGATCAGTGGATCCAAGAAGTTAGCCAAAGGGGTGATGTCCCAGCAGTGTGTAAGTACTCATTCTGCTAACTGTTTACTAATTGCCTAGCTCATGTATATTATGGATAGGTATGGCTAAATATTCCTCTATGTCTCTGACAGCTGCAGTGGAGTGGGCTGTGAATCAGGAAGCCCATGTGTGTAAGCTGCAAAGGCTGCGTCGCGAGGCAGGTTAGTAATAATCTTGCATGTAGTGTCATAAGAAATAAATTTAAAAGTAGTAGAAAGTTAATTGCCAGTATAAAACCTGTATTATGTATGGGATGTACTGAATAAACCAGACAATATGGCAGGAAGAGTCTCATATAGGTTGTGTGTAAATAAAAGGGTAACAGCCTGGCAATGAAGGTTAACTCCTGGACTGCTTGTGGTTACTCTGGTATCATATGGTAATGTAGTGTTGCATTCTCTTAATAGTACTGTTGTATTAAACACTGTTACTCACACTGTGCTACATAAATAAAATGTGTAGGAATGTGTGTATACGACTGTTGTAATCACAAGGTCATATTGTACAACTGAGAGAGACTTAGACAGAAAACAGTGAAAGGATATGCAACAAAATCCAAATGGCACACTCAACTGTAAAGTAAACTGCTATATTTTTAGCACAAACAGCCATGGTTCGAATCCTAGGAGTGTTAGTAAGCTGTATGCATAATCATACCCCTCAACTGTACAGATTTTGTCAGAAAGTTCAGATAATTGGCTTATATTTTCTACCTGTCACCCTGTCCCCCTGGCAAATCAGTGGGATGATCCTAGAAGTTTAGGCAGCAAATAATGACATGCAACTGATTGTCAGACATCATAACCATCAGCAAAATGTCTATAAGAACAAACCTGTCACTCTAGCAATTCATCAAAATGTTATGAGAGTAATATGCAAATTATGTCCCATCTCTATTCCAGTGGTGATTGGTAACTTCAAATTAAAGGGGGGGATGCAGGAGACAGCTGAGTGGGTGGGGCCAATGGGAAGGGGTGTGACCAACTAGAAATGGGTAGAGCTATGCTCAAAACCACAACAACTGGAACTTTAATTAAATACACTGCCCTGGGTGCCAAACCATCATTACGAGAGTCCAATCAAGACAAAATGAAGTGTAGAAGAAAATATTTCAATGCATTGGCTACATGACAACTTACTTAATATCTAGATGGAAACACAAAGGTTGTGAGGCATGAAAAAATAAATTGCTTTTTAAATACATTACTGGAATGCCAGTCAAAATCAAGTATAAAAAAAACTCAAACCACTTCTTCTTGTATTGCAGTTCTAATTATAATTTATATTCAGCTTTATAAAATTACCAAGTAAAATGCTGAAAGTAGCAATCTCAGTGATACCCCCACTTGTAAAAATGTTTCTTATCCAAAAAGACCTTCTGCCTGACAACAACTATCTGCTTGTTTCATGGAGAACACATGATCAAAGTAAAAAATGAACAGCGAACAAGAAACAAGCTCAACATAAATTGCTTAAAGGATTACTGCACAAGCTATGGACCACACATGATAGATTGGCATTCTGTTTAGTTTATGGGTAAAGCCTGCAAAGATAACTGCAAGTCTCCAACAAATGTAATGAGCTTCTGAAAATACTGTAATCCTGTCCTTTATTACAAATACTGTCATATGCATTTCCATACCTAAGGCTTATACTTTATCTAGTTATGTAAATATTCTCTGCATGGCAACAATGAAAAGGCTTTCAATGTTGGTAATTCTTTAACAGTATGCTTATTAAAGCTTACTTGCATCTTACAATCTCCGACAAGCTTACCTGATGGTCATTAAAGCATTGCTACTTTAATACAGAGCAACAGGGCTCTGCAACAGCATGCATTTTCTGAATAATAAGCATAAATCAACAGTATAAAAATATGAGAGAAAACCAGAACATTCTGCAAAATCAAGGACAGATGAAAAGCCATGGTCATACTTGTGGTCTACTTTGGATGGGGGAATACTCTGCACACTTACACTGCATAACTGCTCCTTGTCTTGCTTGGACACATCCAGGGCCACTACAATGGGGAGTGGAGTGCAACAAGTAGGTCACAGTTTGAAATGTCTCTTGCTGACGGTGATGTATCTGACACTCATACCTCTCAACCTCAGAGCAAGAAATCTGAACAAAGCCATACATAAAAGTGGGACACAGGCCCAAAAATAAGAACAATTTTTAAATACTGTGCTTATAAACTTAGAAAGATAATAGAATAGTAGTAGGTCTTGCATTAGTATGAATTTTTGAAGGGTGTGAAATCTGAAACTCAAATGTCTGCCATTATTTTCTAACTTCAATCTTTAATAATTTGCTACTAGTTTGCCAGAAAACCACAATTTTATGAAAAACAAACCAAATATGTTATACAAAAATATAAAATTGCCACACAATACAGCTGGGAACCTGTCAAAGAAGGGACACCTTTTTAAAATTAGTACTGTTAACTTGAGCAGCTGACATTCTACATGCATTTTTGAAATAAAAGTAAT
This sequence comes from Protopterus annectens, assembly GCF_019279795.1. Taxonomy (NCBI): domain Eukaryota; kingdom Metazoa; phylum Chordata; order Ceratodontiformes; family Protopteridae; genus Protopterus; species Protopterus annectens. The sequence goes on from NC_056726.1 coordinate 1,042,592,447, forward strand.
CTATAACTCTGATCATTACAGTTATTTATAATTGTAAACCCTCCTTGTTTTCTTCCAAAATTGTCATTTTGCAGAGGGATTATTAGGGGGAGAGCAACATTTTGAGCCAAGATTGAAGACATTTGAGAGGTTTGGATATTCCTAATTCTATAAAGTGATTTATTTGCACATACCTCTCAACCACTTAATGCAGGAAATCTGGATAAGGCCAAATATATTGGGGGAACATACAAACAGTACTAAAAAGACAGTTGATAGAATAACAGGTCTTGCTTTAGCATGTATTATTCTGAAGGTTATGACATCTGAAACTCAATGTCTGTCATTATTTAGTGAATTCATTCCTAAATGATTTGGCAGAAAACCACACATTTTATGATGAACAAACCAAAAATAAGAAGCAAAAATCTATTCATTCTGCAAAATTCTGGACAGTTGAAGGGTATAGTTCAGCCGAGGCTGTCTGAGTTTGCTGCCCTTTTCCCCCTCACAAAATCATGGTCGAATGGAGCGTCCCCCCCTGCAGCCATTCCAATGTCCCATTCCTTGGTTGTTTCACTCCATTTGCCATACACACTGTAATGTACATACTGCTTTACTTCTGCGATGATATGAATTTCATTTGAAAGTTTTATTTTATATTTTACAGCATAAACCCTAATAGATATCTGCTAAACAAAGCAATGCAGTTTCATAATGAAAATAGACTTAGCATTAAAACTTCTCTGCCCTTGAAACTCACATTCATTGAAACAGCATTGAAACCCACATTCAAAGAAAATACATTTTGCCAGTGGCAGATAAATATTAATTTTGGGCTGTTTTCAAATCATAGGCCCCTTGAACATGAAACATGCACATGCTCTTTGATACACCTTCCTGACTGTATTAAATTATATTCCTTGTACAATACAGTACAGTTGTTAGAGGGCATTTTAAATTTATTGTTTTGAACATTTTTGCAGTGAACAATGAAACAAAATGCATGCACCAATAATGACAAAACTGCCCAATTCAGAACATTTCCATCATAAAAGTCTACTCAAACTTCTACAGTCCACCAGTATCAGCAAATATGCACGATCTCTGAAGTAAAAGTCATCTAAATTCCACATTATAGAAATCTGTAACTAATGAAGAAGTTACTGCTAGCAAACAACTTTATATGTCATTGTTTCATCCACAAATAAAGTGCCTGTTGACCTTGAGGAATAAATTGCCTATGTTGCATTAAAAAAATGATAATGCTAGTAATATCGCAATAGGAAATGGATGGCAAACTGATAACAGGCTCATAGCTACTTCGCCAAAGAGGACTGCAGCATCCATCCCCTTTACAACAGAGTACAGTATCAGCAATGGATTTACTTACTGTTTGAGTAGAACCCACAGCCTTCTACATCAAAAAGCAAGTACGCTACTGTTAAATAAAATCAAGAATTCAATACACAGGAGGTTCAGATTCAAAAGTTTACTAGTGTACACCAGGAGGCAAAAAATGTACAAGTACAGAATTTTGTCTAACATGAAACAGGAAGCACACAATTTTATATAGGTTTAACATTCAAGCTGTGCCCACCTTACTGATGTGGTATGTCACAGGGCATCTACATCACTTCAGCTTACAGTCCTCTATTCATTAAAACTGCCGATGCTGTGTATTTTAAAAAAGTTTTCCTCTGGTAACAATACGGCCTTGCTATCCACCTGGTCAGACACAATGTCCTTCTGTAAAGTTACTTCTTCAAGGTTTCATATCAGTCTGAATACAATAGCAGATTCAGTCTTTTAATACACACCTTTGTTCTCTGTTACACTTTCTCACACAGCTGCATGCTATCTCAGTAATACATATACAAGGCCAAATCATCCCAGCAGGAAAGAGCAAACAATTTCATTATTTCACACACTTAATTTCCTGACTCAGCAGATAATCATTTGTGAAAAGCATAAACATTAAAACTTGCTAAGCTAGCATCTACCAGGCTCGAAGGTCAGCTTGCTTCAAGCCACACTGCAATTTCAAAACTACTTTACATTTAAGCATGAATTAATCCTGTCTACTATATGATTAATAGAATAAAATGCATTATATACTACTTTGCTTTTAAGCTAGCATTTCTCATATATTCAAATACACATTTTTCTAACAGCTACCTGTTGTGCTATTTACAACATAAGCAGACTTGGCATAAGCAGCACTAAACTTTTGTTCCCCTGCAGCTCCTTGTAAAATCTACTCAACACTCAACTCTATCTCTCAGCTTTGCAGCACAAGAAATCTGGAAAAAGCCAGAATTTATTTGGGGGGGGCAAAAGCCCAAAAACCAGGGACACATTTTAAACATTGCTTGTATAATGTTGGAAAGTTACTAGAATAAAATGCATTGTTACTACCATACATTTCACTGCCAAGTATTGAACCCAGGACCCTGTGCAAAACAGGCAGAGCAACATGCCACTATGCCAAATCATTTATTTGTATGAACTAAAGGAAAACTGAAACTTAAATGGCTACCATTTAGTGAATTCAGTTCTCACCATAGCTGTCAATATCTTAGCACAAAACACCTGAACAAAGCCAATAATGGGGGAATACAGCCCCCAAACATATTCAGTGAGTTCAGTTATTATTACCATAGCTCTCAACCTTGGCATAAAAAGCCTGGACAAAGCCAATAATGGGGGAATACAGTCCAAAAATCAGGGACAAATATCCACTGAGAACACCAGAACAAACCCACACAAACACAGGGAGGACATGCAGACTCCACACAGAAGGCACCCCAGCCAAGAATCAAACTAGACAAACCGTTGCTGTTAGGCAACACTGCTACCACTGCAGCACTGGTTGTGTTAAGTAACAAAATACAGAAACCACAGATTTTATGAGGAACAGAACAAATATGAGGCAAAAATCTGCAAAAGTTTTACAAATGGCGGTGGGTAGGGATTCAGGCTCTTGTCACTTGAGTCCAAGGTCACAGGGTTCAAGCCTTATTCTCTACCCACCACCATGAAGCAACTGGAGCATTTTACACATACACACACGGCTCTTGAAGATTTATTTTCATTTTCAACAATCTTATGAATGATGCACAAAATAAACTGTAATCCTTACAATCAGGGACAGATGTCAACTAAGTAAATTAATTCATTTTCTTTTTAATAAATATTTGACAAAAGTAAGCTAAGATATAATATAGGTTATAGTTCTCTATTCGTAGCTCCGTGACTCCATCTGTAATTTTAAGATAATCATTAAGCCGAATGTATTAACCTGAATGTATGAAGCCGACACTTTAAAAATGAAGATTAAAGTATCTCTTTCTTTTCACTTTTTTCATTCCTTTCTGTAGCTATCCATCGATTCTTACTAAAATACACGCCATTTGATGCACATTTAATGTGTGTGTGTGTGTGTGTGTGTGTGTGTGTGTGTGTGTGTGTGTGTGTGTGTGCGTGTGTGTGCGTGTGTGTGTGTGTGTATGCGTGTGTGTGTGTGTGTGTGTGTGTGTGTGTGTGTGTGTATGCGTGTGTGTGTGTGTGTGTGTGTGTGTGTGTGTGTGTGTGTGTGTGTGTGTGTGTGTGTGTGTGTGTGTGTGTGTGTGTATGTGTGTGTGTGTGCATGTGTGTGTGTGTGTGCGTGTGTGTGTGTGTATATGCGTGTGTGTGCGTGTGTGTGCGTGTGTGTGTGTGTGTGTGTGTGTGTGTGTGTGTGTGTACACAAATCCCAATAGAACTGACAAGGGGATCTGGTTTTAAAATCATACAAAATAAAATAATGAAAAAAAAATAAATAAATAAAACAAAACTGAATATTGAATCCTTTTTTCAGAGCAATAATTCTCTCCATTGTGTAAGCAAAACTGACTGTGGAATCATTTTTGAAGCAAACTAATTTCCACCCATTGTGTAAACAAGCCTGAATACTGAGCCCTTTACCTAAGCACTATAATTCCATCCATAGTGTACATTACAGGGAAGTAACAGATTTTCAAGGGGTATGGATTTGTCTGGCTTTGCCCTGAAAACCTTCTAAGAAATTAGAGTTCCCCGTTACCTTCATATAATTACTACCCTGTTGTGCATTCTTGCTATTTTATTTTTGTTTTCTGGAAACATCTAATTGTCATACTTTCATCATAATGTTTTCTGGAAAGCTTAAGTTCCAAAATCTTACCACTTCTTAAAGACTCCAATGTTTAGTATTAACAGAGCAAGTATCAGTTTAGGCCTTGTCATATACTTTAAACTCCTATCCACATCACAGCTTACTATGGGAGCTGGAGCTGCAACAGTAGGGTGACCCTGTGACATGCCATCTATTGCTAAGTACAGCACCTCTGCCTTCCCATGCTTTATGCTATCCAGCCACTAATTTGTGACTCTGTAATCATGTGATTGTATCTGGTTAGTCCACTGTTCTAGTCTTTGTTTTCTGAGTGTAGTAGTGTAGTATTTTTCTACCTAAAACAAAAAAAAGCACACTAACCAATTCCGGATAGAAAAATGGCCACATGAAGTCCGAAAGAGAAGATAACTCACTTGATTAATAATAATCAAGTGAGTTATCTTTGGACTTCATTGTGAGGCCGTTTTTTATTTTGGAATTGGTAAGTGTGCTTCGTTTTGTTTCAGGTTTACCATTTCATTATTTACAGCAGCAGGTGTATAAGAGTTTGAGTTGCAGCAAAAAAAAAAAAAAAGGTACAGAGCCGATTCCAGCAGACCAGCACCTACCTCAGTTAGTTTATGTATCTCATCTTCCTCTCTGCTCTCTCACTGCAGTCAGTGCAAGCCCTTAGCCACCCAAGACAAAAAAAAAAACTTTAACGAAGCAGTAAAGCACCACCAATGATGCCAGTACGCCACTGAATCCAACAGTCCCAATCTCTTGATCAACACAAGTACAGTACTACTGTGCTAGTGCTACTGATTGTTTCTCGCTCTATTTTTTGAGAAGAGAGTGAGAACCAATCAGTAGCAATCCAGCCATCCACATCACATACGTGCCTGCGGATGTGGCAGTCCAAACCCCTTTCTAATTTACAGGCGGTTAAACCGCTTAGACTTCTGGGCATCACACTGATGCTTTTTATTTAATCTGGACTGCCTTTTACAGCAGTCAGATACTAGATGCTACTATTATGTTGTTAAAAAATAAAAAAATAACCCGGACGATGAGCATGCTCAGTTTGAGTTCCAGGACTGTTAGAAAACGCAAAATAATGGAAATATTTTTTATGGCAATTTGGCAAATGAAATGTAAATGTCAACTACACTTTTTTCTTTTTCCTGGGGGGGGGCTACAGTCCTGCAGTCCAATAGCATGAGCCGCCCCTGCTCTATTCCCATGTTGTGAAGCTATGACCAGGCTATGTGCAGTAACAGAGTGAGACCTATGTGCATAATAAGAATGTGGAATCTGGTAATATATGTGGCAACATTCAGGTAGTGTTAACAAACATTCCCTCCACAGGTCTGTCAGATAAGAAAACTGTCAATGGAAATAAAGATTGAAATCCTA
>NC_056726.1:1042602976-1042830476 GCF_019279795.1 Protopterus annectens
GGATAGGCACACAGTTGAGAGCTATGCAGACAGACTGCATTTTATGCAAAACTAGAATGTACACATAAACCCTGAAAAAACAGCAGTATTCAATGCAGACAACAGCAATACTTACACTCTGTAGTTCTTGGAACATTATACAAAATTGTATGTGTCCTGTGTCCACAAGTCCTACTGTGGAAGGCATTGATACCTGCTATCTGTAACAATGACTTGGTATGAGATTGACTATTGGAAGTACTACACAGCTGGCTGCATGGAATTAGCAAGTGGGTAACACCAATTGGGGCAGAGGCCATCACCTGCTCCTGAGCAACATCTACAAAAGGCATGCTGCAAACTATTCAAATTAGCTCGATCCCTGTAGTGGAGAGAGAGAGAGACACAGAGGGAGACTGAGAGAGAGCAGGAGATTAAGATCCCCCCAAAAAACAGCCAAAACAGAACTAAACGTTAAAAACAAAAGTTATACAAACAGGAAAAACAGCAATCAAGCCAGACATCCTTGAGTTGCAACACAGAAAAGAGCATATCACTACAACAGGTATGTGAACCATGACGCCATTGTATGTGAATGTAGTATTTGGTCTGTAATAATGGGTCGGATGATTTTGAAGGCTTGATATGTGCCATCAAGACTTGCTGTAATGATGTCCTGCTGAACAACTGCTATGGACATAGCATCCGGCCCTGTGGGCAGTGGGTCATACCTGTCAACTGTGTGGTTCTGCACAGAATGACAAGATGTAACCCATCATAATGCCTGTGTTGTTCCTCCAAATGTGTATATGAGTATAGCAAATAGCTGAAGGTGAGAGAAATTAAGTCATTATAAACACATGAGTGTCAGACCCCACCACCTGCAGAACAGTCATGCCAATGAGACATGTATCATGCACAAACGTCATAGGTGTGTAATAGGCCTTATATATTCCCCCTAATTTGAGTCTGTGTCCACATGTGATGCTCTGTGTTGTAGCAAGGCAGAACAGTGCAGCAATTCAGGAAGGAGTGTCAGAGTGTAGACCTCATGTCTGAGGTCAGTCTATATATACAGATATATATATATATTTATTCATTTCACTTCACTGAATGACCATTTCACTGACACCCATTTCACTGAGATCAAATCACCTACAGTTCATTTCATTGAAAGTTCATTACATCCAAAGCCCATTTCACATACAAGTAGTGGTCTTAGGCACGTCAAAGGTATATGTCCTGTTCCCCACTGTAGTGCAATATTGGTGTTAGTAGATATAGGTGTAGACCCCCACTTAAGTTGGTTTTCTGTTGTCTGGTGTTGTTTTACATTATATGGTAAAACCCAACTTGGTGTGGGGCTACGGCTCCCCCACACCACCCCTAACTATATATACTAACACCAGGGTTGCAATATAGTGGGGAAAAGGACATATACCTTTGACTTGCCTTACAGTACTACTTGTCAGTGAAATGATTATTAGGCGCAATGACTGTTAGGTGACATTAACCTTAGGTGAGATTGTCTCAGTGAAATGGATCAGTGAAATGGTCTTTCAGTGAAGTGATATGAATCTGTACATATATATATATATATATATATATATATATATATATATATATAGATATATATATATACATGGTACCACTTCACACATACCTCAGCCCAGATGGCTTACTGGTAAATATATGTGGCTATGGTGTGCAGTGTCCTGGGTTACACACTTGCAAGGACTAATAATGTATGTGCAGGCCAGATCAAGGGCTGTTAGATACATAGTGATTAAGGCACCCATAAGCACATGTTACTGGGTGCAAAATGGACAGTCATGTATGGTGTAACATTTGTGTTGGTAACACATTGTCTTGTGTGTGTTAAGGTGAAAGTGGAATGTTAGGGAAGGATAGTAGGTATATATGGACCTGATGTCAGATGACAGGATCCTGTCTGTGTGCACTCGCAGGGTGGGCACAGGCCCCATCCCCTGAGGTGGGTCCACCTGAAGGTAGTGCAGGACCAGCAGATGAAGAGGTCCCGTGTCGGGTCCCAGATGTGATGCAGCCTACAGCCATGGCCAGATGTGAGGAGTGCTACACACATCTCGCATGAAGGAAGTCAGTGTATACCTCTATGCTAACCAGATTGTGTCAGACTGTTCATATTTATTGGTCAAGTCTCTGCTGTATTCCACAGGATCAGTACTGTGATTAGTGTGGTACTTCACTATGCTGATCTTATGATATCTGTTGGTCACTGGTGGTGTACTTGTCAGTAGCAGAAGTGACATCCCGCACATGTCTGTATATATATATATATATATATATATATATATATATATATATATATATATATATATATATATATATATATATATAGATATATATGGGTACCTGTCAGATGGACGAAAACTAAGTTTATCAATGACCACATCACCGGGACGCCATCGCCGACAGAACGCATCCCCGACAACGGTGAGTACTGCAGAATGGGATTTATTCCCATTCCTTCACTGTAGTGCAATCTCGAAGTTAGTATATTTAAGTAGGAGGGTGTGGGGGGAGTTTTGATGTGTTTTTGGAATGTATTATAGGAACAGGAATGTATTCCGTTCCGTAATACTTTGACTTACCGTTGTCAGGGATGCATGTTGTCGGTGATGTCTCAGTGATGTGGTCATCGGTAATCATCTGGGTTTTCATCCATCTGACATGGACCCATATAAATATATATATATATATATATATATATATATATACATATAGATATATATATAGATATATATATATATATATATATACATATATATATATATATATATATATATATATATATATATATATATATATATATATATATATATATATATATATATATATATATATATATATATATATATATATATATATATATATAGATATATATATATATAGGACTACTTCATATGATTGACAAACTATTCAAAGAGACCAAAACACCTAAACTCAAAACACCGAAAACTCATCTGATCGAAAACTCATAACATCGACACATGAAATTCAAAGCATTATGCCCTTTCCCCACTGTAGCATGACCCAGGAGTTAGAATAATTAGTTAGGTGGGGTGGGGGGCACAGCCCCCCACATTATTTAGATAAATATTGTCATTTCTGTTATAAATATCCGTGTGTATGTTTAAAATTTGTGACGTATGTGGGGGGCTCCGCCAACCACACCACCCCAATGTGGGGAGCTGTGCCCCCCAAACACCCCCTAACTATTTATTCTAACTCCAGGGTTGTGCTACAGTAGGAAAAGGGCATAATGCTTTCAATTTCATGTGTTGATGTTATGAGTTTTGATCAAATGAGTTTTCGGTGTTTTGAGCTTTAGGTGTTTTGGTGTTGGTGAAATGAGCGTCGATCTTATGAGCTGTCGATCATATGAAGTAGACCCACATATACATGCATATATACCTATATATATATATATATATATATATATATATATATATATATATATATATATATATATATATATATATATATATATATATATATATATATATAGATATACACATATATAACCATGTATATAAATATATGTCTATGTACATGTACACATATATCTACATATGTGTATATATATATATATATATATATATATATATATATATATATATATATATATATTTATAACCCTCTTATGTGTAGAACTGACTGTTGTATATACCTTCCCAGATATATCACACCATAGTTATCTGTTATGTGTATAGTCAGATATCACAACATACTTGATTAAACTGTTAACTGCTGTGACTGTGGTGTACAAGGTCCTGGGTTCAAGACCTGCAAGGGCTGTTTATTTTGTTGCTAGGCAGAACTAGGGCTGTTGGATACAGAGTGGTTAAGGCAGTTTTGAGCAGCTTTAAGTGTGTTTGGGAGATGGTAAGTACCGCTAACATATGTTTAAATGATTAGGTGCTTACACTTGTAAGCTATGCTTACCAGTGCGCAAATCAGCTTAGCATTTACATTTAAGCAATGGTTACACCTAAGTATAGCTTAGCCTTGGTAAGCACTGATCACATTCCAGTCTGATAAAAAATCAGGGTAATGACATTATTAATAAGTGTATTTCATGTAATGTACATAACATGCTTCTATGTGCTGCCAGTACAGTAGCAAGGGGTCTGAGTATACTGTCTGGGACACCTGTGTATATATGTCTAGGACATCAGTCTCTTCCTGTAGTATGTGTTTCATACATGGGGAGTATCCCAGGCTATATGCAGTCACAGGATTACATTACCACTGTCGACAGCACTTTCCCAAGTAAGAGTGGATTGCAGATTGTAGTACTGGAACCATACATCCTTACATGCAAAACTGGAGTCTGACTACTGACTACTGTGTTGTCAGTGTGTGAGCTGTGTGCTATCAAGTACTTGCTACTGGATACTGGTCTTGTATGTGGATATTAACTGTAGATTACTATGTGTATAGGACAGGACATTGAGGGCTGCGGTCATGTAGTACTGGCATACCTATCAGTGTCAGATGTCTGTATGTCAAAATAGTAATCGTAGTGCATAACTGGTTGGCTAGCTGATGTCTATCTGTCCTCTGTACAGATGTGCAGATGTCAGATATCCATCTGGGCTGTTCACAGGCAATCTATTCTGGACTGACTCTGACATGTCTGCCCAGCTGTGTCATGAATGCCACAAGTATGAAACCACACCCTGTATACAACACATGCCATGGATTTCCCAACTACACTAGCACAGTTACCAGAGCATGCTTAGTTACAGGTCTCCAATCCAGACACTGGCCATGTTAGGTAATATAGTTTGCATACAGGTCAGTTGGTGCACCTCACCTCACTTGGCCTCTGCAAGAGATAACCAGATGATTGAATGTTGCATATAATTGTTACCCTGAGGAATCAGTCATGTGCCATCAATTGACATATGGCCTGTTGTCAAATGTCAGGTGGCATGAAAGCACTGTACCACATCCCCACTCTTCTCATCTATCCATGGACAATATCCTGATACACACCTAGGAACACCTGCACCTATGAGTCCAGTACCAACATATGTGTTACTGTGCATTGCTAATAATAACTGTGTCTGTGTGTTTGTAAACCTGCAGTTGATAATACCCCTAGGACCTCCTCACACACTGCACCCCCCATTGCCACAATTAGAAATAGCTGCTGCTGTACTGCACCTTACATGTACCTTGTCACATTCTTCACCCTATGGGCTACCTGGAGCTTGCAGTACCAGCACAACACTGTTGTACAAATGGCTAGATAGCCATGGGTTACCTTCTGAGTCCTGGCAAGTGTGTGTATGTGTGCAACTGTGTATATTTGTAGGGTACACCATTCTGAGGCCACATTGTCCAAATACAATGCAACTGCCCATACACTGTAAGCCATAGCAATGTTGTTGACATTTAGAGAGCCATGAAAAACAATCATCCTATTATCCCAGTGGCATGTGCAATAAATGCATATACCTGTAGTAGGACTGTTGAGATAGATAAAGGTTTGTATTGCAGTCCTGGTCAATGTGTGATTGTGGGTACATCAGATTATTATCATGGGTGTCTGTGGGCAACATACCCGATGTGTGGTGTGGGTGTTGGGTATACTGCTGTGACACCATGGTACCCCCGGCACATGTTCCAAGGTCCACTGTATGAGGACCACTGTCATCATCAACCATACATGTAACTGAGTACACTATACAGGCCAATGATGCTTGTGGTGTGTGCAAGGTATCTGTAACAGAATGGACTCACTGACATGGTAGTTTGCACTGGTAAACCCAGGTCTGTCAGATGTGTCTATGACTGTAATGTGTTTGTCAATGTGTCTATGACAGTATGGCATACTATGTGCTGTCCAGTAACACCCAGTATATCCCCCATTACCATATTGTACAAGGCCTGGTGATGTTCTTCACCTAAGAAGAGACTGAGGACACACCTCATCCTACAGCTGTGTGTTGTGTGCAATTACGCCAAAAACATTATTATCAATATGTACCTAGGTAGGGGTTCTACTGTCAGTATTGCCAATTACGTGTGTGTGTGTGTGTGTGTGTGTGTGTGTGTGTGTGTGTGTGTGTGTGTGTGTGTGTGTGTGTGTGTGTGAAGGGATCTACTTCTTCGCTGAATATACATGTCACAGGAGGTCATCTGTCCATGAACTGACTGGCATATCATGACATTTCAAAGGACTCCTGTGATGGGAATTATTTTCATCAAAACTGGTGGTAGAGGTGTACATGCCCTCTTTCTCACTGTAGAGCTGAACATTGATACTGGAGTTGGTATATATAGTTAGCTGTTAATGTTGTGGACACAGCCACCCTCATTGGGGTTATTGTGTGTATCCCGAAGTTTAGTCTGCTGAAATATTGGACAGTCTATGTTAGCAGGTTAGGTAGTCATCAATCACACAATGTGCAGCTGTACACCACCCCACAACCTCCAAAGTGTAGGGCTGTGCCACACACACCAGCACACCTATGTTTACCAATGCCAGGATTGCAGTAAATATGGGAAGGGAACACATACCCTGCCAGTACCATCATTGATGACATTAAATTAGCAGACTGATTATGTACTGCTATGATGTTTTGACTATTATGTCTTGGTAGAATTAAATAGACTAAAATGTGTTCACTGACAATTACAGTACATCCATGTGTACAGTAATGTGTGTGTATAGCATCAACACCAAAGCCTATGTGTGTGTCTGTTATACAAAAACATGTGGTGTGTGCCACCCAGTACACTGTACATTGTACACTGTAGATGGGCTGCTGACTTCAGCCACCAGGCACTCATGTGTATACACCCATCAGACCTATCAGCCATGTGGCACATGCAGTAATTATTATACAGACCTATTACCTGTGTGCAGCTGTACCCAAGATATGACATAGTCAAAATGTGTCACCACAGTGCCAAACCCCTTATAGGACATAACGGCATACCAAACTCTTAATGACACATACACACCTCCAACAGAAATGGAATACATTACAGAGACCACTATCAGTCAGTGGTAATACCAGCTATATTGCATCATGCCTACACAGCTACACATCCTGGTGCCACACACACCAGCACACCTATGTTTACCAATGCCAGGTGGTGGTAATCCATTAAGTACAGAAGAAGTAATTAGGTACCTGGGGACCCAAGTTGATAGCAATCTCTCATTTGACAACCACGTGGCCAAAGTGGTTAGAAAAACATTTTATATAACCCACCTAATCATGAAGGGATTCACATCTAGATCAGGGGAGGTCATCGTGCCTCTTTACTCATCTCTCATCAGGCCCATAATTGAGTACAATGCCCCTTTTGGGATGCACCTTACCAGACACCTGCAGCAACTGGAAAGACCCCAAAAGTACCTCTCCAAGAGGATCAAAGGGCTCAAACAGATGCCATATGCTGCCCAGTTAAAGAAACTCCAGCTCTACTTAGTGGCATACTGCCTGCTCAGAGGCGATCTGTGCCTGACGTATAAAGCCATGTCCAACCCAGAATTAATGGACATGCTGCACCTCAGAAAATCCAAATCCCATCGAGCTACTTGCTTGAGAGACTTGAACCTCAGCACTGAAATAAATAGGACATGCTGGAGGGACAGATTCATAACCCAGAGGCTCCCTTCACTCTGGAATAAAATCCCAGTCCAGGTTAGGCAGAGCCCCTCATTGACTCTCTTCAAGAGGAATCTTGATGAGTGGATGGGAGATCATAGGTTTACCCAGGATATCACTTCCGTATCACTGTTAGACAGAGGCACAGTATACTAACCTCGAAAAAGGGCATAGCAAAATTATTTTAAAATGGGTGGCAAAAGCCAAACACACTCTGGCTAGGCTTATAAATACCCTAGGGCAGATAGCCTAGTATGAACCTATGAACCTATGAACCTGATATTTAAGCATTAAACTTGCCTGCTGAAAACATATTACACAGCATTACATTGATGCACCTTCGTACATTCACATTGTGCATCAGAACCATAGTAGCCTGTCCCTGCATCGATGGAATGGATGACAGGAATGTGGCACAGGTATCATTATATGCACAGAGTGTGGTGTGGATTTGCCAAAGACTTAGGCTGAGCCATTTGGTTGACATCATGTCTGTGTTTTAGGGGGCTTTGCTATTAATTGGGCTGTGAAGATGTGGTATCTATAGGTATGGAGGTGCCCTAGCTGTCTTTGTGATGTGTGTGTGTGTGTGTGTGTGTGTGTGTGTGTGTGTGTGTGTGTGTGTGTGTGTGTGTGTGTATATGCACACAATTTGGCCATTTGTCTGCCCTATACATGGGTTTGTTGGTCAGCTGCAGACCGTACATGGCAGGGTGTGCAGTTCACTGTCTCCGGCCATGGACACGAGACCTGTGCCTACCAGGGGTTCCACGGGCACTATCTGATACAAGGCCATATATGTTACTCTCTCTTGAGGATGATACTTGTCCGCTGGATCCGGGTCCCTGTTGGGACCAGCCAGGGCCACGTGCACATGGCCTGCTGTGGTGTGGTGTGGACAGCCCCCCCCCCACAGTGCTGGTGCTGGTACTGCCACTATGGGAGTGGCTACGACATCTTGCACATCCACATAGACCTCCACCTGTTGGTGTTGCTGACCTATGTCCATGTGGCTGTCGCTGTATTCCCACTATATGCTCTAACACAGACAGTGTATGATTGACCAGTCCCACCTGCTCACCAAACCGTCTAGCCATGATCTCTTCAAAATAACGATGGGCACCTGCGAGATCACAGATGGTGTCAATAACATCTGAATGAGTAGCCCTCTGTAGACTCAGACCCTGTCTGATATACCATTCCATATGTGCCTGTGCCTCCATGATGGCCTGAAACATGTGTCTGGTGACACCAGCTGTGGCACTGCTGCCAGGGGCATGATGTCCAGCAGCCCTCATACGAGCACCCCTGTACATCTGCCTGTGTGGTGACCTGCTGGACATCCAGCTATGGCTGCTGTGTACAGACACACTTGCCATAGTCCCCACACTGCCATGCTCCATGCCACCACCCGCCAACTGCCCCTGATCTATGGCCACTGGTGATGGGGTATGTATAGGCAATGTGACTGTGTGTGGGGATGGGGTGGATAACAGTGGAATGTTAACCAATGGCACATCTTCAGCCACTGACAATGCCGCCTGTGCTCACCACACCTATCATCATCATTGTCAGAGTCTGTATGGACACTAACTTCAAATTCCTTGCAGGAGGTACCCTGACCCACCTCACCACCTGTGAGTGGAAAACAGAAACCTTACTTTCAGACCTGTATGTCATTGCTTACCTCTACACCCATACCCACACACCCACACACCCACACACCCCACACACACACCTCACACACACCTCACCACACACACACACACACACACACACACACACACACACACACACACACACACACACACATACACACACTTACAGGTGAGGTGGTATATAGATATCACAGACACCTCTGATTACCCAAATGTCAGCATGCATGACATATAACACTCAACAGCAAGCAGAGCAGCTATCTCAATCCCTGTTACCAACATTATACATCTTTGTGATGCATGATTTGTGTTAGTAGGTGATGGCCCTTCCCCTGGAACACACTGCACCCATGTACACAGTATTGCTGTGAATCTGTTCAGCACCCTGCCATGTACTGTGCACCATACCTCACAAGTGTACACACCATTGCTGACTGTGTATATGTGTGGTGGTTATGTTTGTTCTGTTGCCATAGCCCCTATGTGTTTGACAGATATATACCTGGGCTGATATCAGGACAGATGGCAATAGTGAGTGCTTGATGTTTAATTTGCAGATCTCATCATTAGCACTGCATGTCTCAGCAATGAAATCCAATTATACTGACAACCTCCCAAGCTTACTGTGACTATGAAACAGGTACACACCCTTATTGACATGCCACCATCTTCCCTGATATGCCATAGGGCCACAATACTGCATATGTTACCATTACACATACCTGATATGTGACATATGACCTGTGCAATCACATGCAGTATCAAACAAATGTGTTAGTTGTGCAGTTGTTGATTGTGATTCATACAATATGTGGGTTGCATAAGTGTGCACACCCTTAACACAGTGTTTTGTTCCAGCACCTGTACTTGAACAACAGCAGTAACTTTTCATGGAAAGTGTATACTAGCATGGCTCATCCTCACTTGCCATTATGTGGTCATCTCTCCTTACAAATGTCCCCCAACTCTGTCAGATTGCAAGGATGGCTCATGTGCACAGCCCTTGGAGGTCCCACAGTCCCTACACTATTGAGGTTGAGTTACAGTTATGTCTTGCACAATGCATGACCTTGACTGTGTTCAGATACAGCCATTATATGTAACCTTCGGACATATGCATTGCTTCACTGTTGTGTTTCAGGGTGACACACCACCACATCCTCAGCCATTTTGCAGATGCATGACAACTATGGGCCGCACATGAGTGTCAATTGGCGGTGTCCCACATGCAGAACAACATGTCTACCACCATAGTTTCTGCTAATTAACAGCAAGCCTACAGGTGTACACTGGCACCAGCAGGGTACAGATGGGGATGGTGGGTATGAGGTGGACTGAGGTGATGTTTGTGCAGCTCATGTATCTTTATTAATAATGTCTGTAGGCTTCAGCCTTGGTCTCATAACACCATAACACATTGCAACACATGCCTGTGGGAGACTTGATGTTATCATATGGTTCCTGGAGAGAGCCTGGATGATGTCCCCTGTGGAACAACACTTCGATCTGAGTACCCTAACCCATAGGCCACAATTATGCAGAGTCCAGGTAATTGTTGACACAGGTACTGTGCAGGCAGTACCTGCTAGACATTCCTGCAAGTCCCCGATGTTGCTGCATGTGTCTGGGCAGCCTCCATGACCCATTTGCAACATATGCTGTCATCTGTCTTGGATGGCCATCTATTTATTTCTGACATTAATGTTGTCCCATACGTCATACACACATACATGACTTTCTGCACTGTTTGCCATGGTATATGTCATGTTGATGTAAGGCTGCTTTTCCTACTTCTGAGTGCTACCTTTCAGATATGGGATGTATTCCATGGTTTGTAGCAGGTGTCAAGCCAGGGCTGCCACTGTTGCAGGTCAGTGGGCAGATGTCATGGACTGATGTCTTGGACAGCAGAACATTACTTGGTTAGACAGTTAGGCCTTGCACGTGATGGAAGGTGTGTATTCCAGAAGAGTGAATGCTGTCGGTACCTCACAAGCTGCTTCCACAATATGTTATTTGGAGTGTGTGCACACCTATGCGTCCAGTGTTTGTTAAGGTATGTATTCTCCATAACTGTTGTCTTAACATAGGGTTCCATATTACACATGCATTGCTCATTTTAGGATCACATTACAGGTTGTAAACAGTGTGTAATGTGGTACTGTGATTTGCCAGTGTGTAGATCTGGAATAGTTGCCATTGTGATAGTGGCGTATACAGTGTTTTACACACTGTAGAAGGGTACTGTGTCAGACATGCCCATACTGTACGCCATTCCTCCCACCATTATGTTCATTTCTGTCCACACATCTTGCATTGACAGGTTGTGCGGTATACTGCAAGACCCATACATACCCTTCAGATATGGCACCAAGGTGACCACTGTGATGCAGTGCAGTTAACAGCAACAATAAGTGAACATGTACAGCATGCATTATGGGTAGGTGTGTTACATGTGTGCATGGCCATAACATGGCCAGTGTATTGGCAAACATAAAATAGAAAAAAATCCATACTCAGCAGCTGCAAGCTGCTGCCCTAGTTGGATACCCCAGGGGCCTACATAGTTGTGTGAGAAATGTAATGTCAGTAGCCATATCTGTGCCATTGGTACAGGATGGGAGCAGCATTTCAGAACATCATCTATACAAACCCACAATACTAGATGTTATGCACATCTGCTCCTTAATGCACTGCAGTAACAGACTATATCATCTGACATATGCATATATATACTTTACAGATGAGGATAGATAAGCAGCACTGGTCTACTAATGTGCCCTGGGGCCTTACCTAGATGCTCCTGCTCCATTGCGTGGGTAGCACCCACCTCCACAGTACTTTCTTTGGCTGCTAGAATTTGCTGGTGTGTGGGTGCCCCAAGGCTAGCGAGGAGCTCCTCCACATGAGTCAGTGGGGGCTGGATGGTATGACCCCTGCCTGTGGCTTGCTGGTCCCTTCTAGCAGCAGCAGCACATTGACGGGCATGGCAGATGAGGTCAGTACAATGCTGTTGTACCTGCTCATCACTTTGGTTATGCAGGCCGACATCATTTACCCTGTGGACAAGCTCGTTCCACAGGATAGTCCTCTCCTGCACACCATGTGAAAACAAGGTTCCATGATGCTGCACAAGGTACTGCACAATGATGTCTGTTTTATCTGCAATATTTGCAGGCAACCTTTCCCTGGACATAGTACCTGAAAGGCAAACAGTTGACAAGGTCTGAGGACATCATACTGCAGGGTTATTGTTCTCAATTCTTAACTTTTCCGTCTCCCCCGTCATATATGCATACCTAATCTGAACACACACATCACTCAGTATGTTTACACCAAACCACCACTGCTTCTTTGGACTTCCACAACAGTTATGGTGGGCAGGCAACAGTTCATCCGACAAATATCTGGACATAACATCACAGTAGGTAAACACACTGATCTGCTAGGCATGTCAGACAGCACTGTGCAAACTACAGTTAGATTGCCACAACACTGACCCAAGTGCCCTATGGGGGTCTATACATGTACTTGCAAATATAGCAGGCACTGCAGGCATGTAACAGCATGGATTAACAGACACCAGTGTGAAAGTGCATACCCACAACCAATACAAACACAGTCGTAGTCGCAGTAAGGTAAGTCTAAGTAATATTACAGTATATGTACTGTGTGAACAACACCACCCTCATATGATCCACTCACATAGTAACCCTACATATAGTCGGCCAATACACAGTGCAGTCTGATGCCTGACTGTGGTATGGGATATATGTTGGTCTGGCCTTACAAACGTGTACACTGATAGGGTACAATACCTGGGGCAGCATGCAAGATGTGATAGAACAGGACCAATGACATTGACATCTACCACAGTCTGTACACAGGCCAGGTAACATATGCACAATACACAATCTGTCAACAATCACCATAAGTAGACAGTCCTCAATATTGTAAAACACTACAACAGAATGTCCAGGTTCTGTACTGAAATATGAGGCCTACTATATATAACATGTCTAGCACTCTGATATCTCCCTAACTTGTTACCAGGTATGATTTCAGTAAATAATGATGTACTGTAGATATGCACCTCTTACTGCATGACATATGGACAAAAGGTGACAGACTTGGGGGACAGAGGCACAAACACTGCACCAGTATTGACATATTACTGTGATAATCTGAACATTACCTGGTGTACCAGGATTTGTTGTGTCAAATGTCTTCTGAGGGATATGAAGTCATTGACTCACATGGATGTCAACATGTATTGACTGCAGTCATCAGAATATGCTACTGCATATCTACAGATATGAAATGTGTGAGTAACAAACCACATGTAAGACTCCAAACTCTGGACAGTCTGCAGATAGCCCTACAGGTGAAACTTTCCTCACCCACATAATGCCGTCATGCCAAACTTCTAATCATGTAGAAGGTCATATCCACACAAACCCTTTTAAACCAACATTACTTAAAATGTAGAACAGCATTACTTACATTCTGTCTCCATGTCTGGAACTTCCCCCTCCTGTTTGTTGGCCTGTATCCACAGTGTATGTTGTAAAGGTATTTCCAAATACCCTCTGTGATGCTGTTTGTCAAACACCCACATGCATTACTGCTCACAGTGAAGGAAAGGAGCCCACACCCACATGAAGTGCTTAGTTACAGGAGTGTGTTTCCAAGAAATTGGCTATGGAATGACACCACAGCTGTTCCATGTGCAATTAGTGAGTGGGGGCTGCTATTCATGCATAGGCCATCAGCTGATCATGAGCATTCCTTACAATAGTCAAGCTGCTGCCTATGAAACCACTTGTACTTTTCCACATCCACCAGAGAGGGAGAGAGACAGAGACAGAGACAAAGTAAGAAAGGAAGGGTGTAATACAGCAAGAGCCAAGTGTGTTTGTGCAGGACACATGGGTGGAGAGTGTTCATATTGTTCACTAATCCATTATGTCACATGTGGGGCTGTGGATTTTGTACAGCAGCTACTCTGCTGTTTGACATCTGTTGTCCTTGTAAGGTGGACATTGCGAAATATAGTAGGTCCTCAGTATAATAATTTACCAAAGCACACCCCACACTGCCTCCTGTCATTACACAAGCACAGCAATTTCCACTCAGGATACTGATAACAGACACACACACACCAGTACTGCGATTCAACCCCTACCTAGCTATGTGTTATTACTACAGTGTACCACATTTATCGCTCACACAAAGAAGCTTATTAGATTAATGTTGTCCCAAGGTACTTCTATGGTGAGGAACATCACCAGGCCTTGTAAATACTAGCATTGTTGGGTGATGTAGTCGGTGAGAGTTTACAAAAATTATTTCACCCTAATCACACACTTCCCTTTGCCAGGGGTGGGGTTCAAACCACTATTTAGCAACTTTTACAGGTCATTATGTTACCCATTTACTGCATACACCACTGTCCTGACATAGTTTGGGCTTCACAACAGGTACTTGTAAGGTGGATGCTATCTGCAGAACTGCTAAAGTCAGGCTCTGAGATGTGTACTGGCTGTAAATGGTGCCAAAATCATTGAGGTACACACATACATATGTACCCAAATAAACACATGACACAGATGAGATTCAAATTCATAGCTATGTATCAACTGCTACTACATTGTTCTGCACTTACAGCATGCACCATGGGCCTTATAGGGCTTGACTTTGTCCAAAGGTGTATTTGAAGGAGAATGACATCAGCAGGCTTGGTAAAGTAGGGTAATGAGAGTTGTTGTGACTGTGACTGGCCTCAAACTCATTAAACTCTACACACACAGTTGCCATGTCTGGGATTAGAACTCCTACCTGGTTAGTAAGTTACACTACAGCATTGTGTAGTTATCACATGCACCATGCAGATTACAGGGTTAGCCCTTGTCCAAAGGTGTATTTCAAGGTGGATAACATCAGCAGGCATGGTAATGTGTGGCTATGGGAGGTGTTGTGACTGTGAATAGCCTAAAAAACATTCATCTCTACACACAAACACACAGTTTCCATGTCTGAGATTAGAACTCCTACCTGACTAGTACATTACACTACAGCATTACACAGTTATCGTATGAGCCACACAGTTATAGGGTTAGCCCTTGTCCAAAGGTGTATTTCAAGATGGATGACATCAGCAGACTTGTTAAAATGGGGCTATGGGAGGTATTGTGACTGTGAATAGCCTCAACATCATGTCTGCAGGTGTATTTCAAGGTGGATGACATCAGCAGGCTTGCTAAAGTGGGGCTATGGGAGGTGTTGTGACTGTGAATAGCCTAAAAATCATTTATCTCTACACACAAACAGTTGCCATGTCTGGGATTAAAACACCTACCTGACTAGTGCATTACACTATAGCATTATGCAGTTATTGCATGTGCCATGCAGATTATAGGGCTAGTCTTTTTCCAAAGGTATATTTCAGTGTGTATGACATCAGCAGGCTTGTTATGGGAGGTGTTGTGACTGTGAATGACCTCAAAATCATGTTCAAAGGTGTATTTCAAGGTGGATGACATCAGCAGGCATGCTAACGTGGGGCTATGGAAGGTGTTGTGACTGTGAATAGCCTCAAAAATCATTCAACTGTACATACACAGAGCTTCACAGTTGCCATGTTTGGGATTAGAACTCCTACTTGATTACTAAGTTACACTATAATATTACGGAGTTATCGTATGCACTACAGAGATTATGGGGCTGGTAATTGGCCAGAGGGTTATTTCAAGGTGACTGACATCAGCATGAGTGCTAACATGGTATATGGGAAGTGCATTGTGCATATCTGAGCTATATATCATTCCTCTGGAACACCCACACAACACTCAGTCACACATGATTTTACATTTGACAGGATTGGGTGTACGAATGTTAGATGAATACTGATTTGTACCATAATGTTAACCAGTTATCACAAGCACCACAGGCACTATAGGGTTGAGGGCTACCGAACGCAACTGTGTATCGTGATTGACATCAGCACATTTCTCTAAGTGTTGAAGCATGCCCAGTATGACCTTCTGTACTGAGTGTGTGAATCCATTCCAGGTAGGTTGTAGTCCATTGCAGGATTTTGTGTTCTACACCTACAGCAAGCAACCTGTTTCTGCAGGGTATCTGTATATAGGTTGACAATATGGGAGTCGCAATGGGCAAACTGTTTTCTCTTTCTATTGCTTTCATGTTTAAACCCTGAGGCGCACCACGCATTCCCAGGTACTCAGATGTGAATAGAGCTGCTAATTCATGTTTTTTTTAATTTTGTTTAAAACCTGGTGTGCGGCATGCACACCCATTTAGGCAATGTAAATACTGCTAGGCAGTTTCAGACACACCGCCTTCCTTAGCTCTGCTAAGCTAAGGGAAAACCTGAGCCACAGAGCTCCAATAAGCTTACAGTATGCCTGACACATCCCTTTATGATGTCAGCTAACTCTTAGGCTTGCACCATGGTATTCCTGCACTTACACGGTTGGGTGCTGGCTAGCAATGAGGGAAAATCTGTGATTCAGTATCATTCCCCTCATTTGCATAGAACTGACTGCTAATGCATAGTTACAAGTCTAGCACTGAGCCTCCCCCCTTAGCAACCACTATTCAGTGGCCATGTTGTCTTCTGCCTACCATTGAGTATAATGGCAAAATTGTGATTTTGGCTAGAATGCTTTTTTCAAGGTTTTTTTTTTTTGGGCCGTTACTGTTTGCATGCTGCTGCCCTACGCTTAAATGTCTGAAATTGGCCAAAAAAAATAAAAGTTATTTTTTGTTATTTTGACACTATTTTCCATGCCAATGGCCATATATTGGCTATTGGCATGCCTTCCACATTATATACAACCTTTATTTGGAGCTGTCATGGCTCTGTTTTGTAGTTTGCAGAAATGTACTTGGTTACTACCGAGTACATTTCTGCAGTTTGCACTAATCCTGCATGGACGACTGCCTGCTTCCTGGATCACTAATTCACCATTTGCATGGTTTTCACCTGCAAATGGGGTAATTAGCATACAGGAGCTGTGTCTGTGCAGGAATAGTGCAGGAGCACTCGAGCACATCCCGGGAGCTTATTCCTGGATCTCCCAGCGGCCATATTGCCTCCAGCAGCTCTTGCACTATTCCTGCACACTGTGCAGAGCTAGCTGAATCCTGGTGATTTTCTGTACTTACTTCTGTAATCTTCAATACTTCTCGAAGGTATTCACAGTAAACACTAAAAATGCAGTCTTTGTTTATATGTCTAGCAGACTAGATTCAGAAATAGAGGCAGCTACTTAAATTTCAGTGCTTTACCTTCTTCAGGTATTCAAATACTTTTTTCCTCCAATAGGACGTCTCTCAATAACAATTTAATCCAAGCCTAGTAAGAATGTGTTGTTTATTACTAAAGTGCATTTCAGGACAGTAAAAAAAAATGCCTACCAATCTGTTAATTTAGTAGCATTGTGCCTCACTTTACTTACCAGTCATTGTTCCTTTTCAATGTGCAACTTGGCTGCTGAATTTGTTTAGAAGAAACATACCACTCGAAAGGAATTTATGCTGTGTGTTTACATGAACTGTATCGTAAGACTGTCAAGACAGACAGTGCTTGCATTTACTTAAATAAAAATGCCACCCCAAAGATCTTTCAAAAATGTGCTTCAAAAGACATAAAAGACCCTTCCCTTTAAAAGGTGACTACTGTAATTGTAGCTCATTGACACCTGAAGATGCATGTAACATTTTAATTGCAAGTGCAGTTCTCACTGCTGCTTAATTAACTACTAGTACATTATACATTTGGAGAAGTCCCAGTCAAGTATGGCTCACCAATACCACTTAATCAAACAAATGTTGTCAGTGGAACTTATACCCAATTCTGTGTACATGTAAGGTGCTCCTTCCAAACTCTTACACAAAGTAGCATCTCTCAGTTCTTAATTTCTTCCATGCCAAAATTGAAGAAGGAACAATGGACCATGGACATAGCATGGATGCTAAGCACTAAACAGCAGAAGCAGCTGTGGGTACAAAGCTGTGCTGAAATGTAGGAGTCGTGTAAAATATTTCTGCCAACTGTTAAACTAAAACAATCTATGTGCATTAAGCAGCAAACATGTTAAAACCAAAACTTTTTTTTGGAAACAATCAAAAACATTTTCTAGCATCACACTCATGACATTCCACATTGGAATTTCTATCAAGAAATACGGAAAAAGTAAATTATCCAGTGAAATGCATTACTTACTAGAAAGAATTGCAATTCCAAAAATCCATGTTATTTCAAACAGTATTTCCTTTTCTCCTCTAGTATGCAAAATGTGTAACCATGTATTAACAATTAAGGGTACATGCTCTGTTAAGAGGTACTGCTCTGTTTGCATGTGGCTTATTTGCTGTGTTCCAGCCAAAGCTAAATTTCATCAAAACATTACTTGCTTTGGCACATTGAGCTAAAACTTCGCTTTATTAATCAACAACTGCAAACTGACAACAAACCACAAACAAGATCCTCAGAAGGCATAAGCCGAGGAGCTAGTTTGTGGTTTGTTGACTGTTGTTTTTGATTAGTAAAGTGAAGATTTAGCTCCGTGTGCCAAAGCAAGCAATGTTTTGATGTCTATTTTATCATTTTGACATGAAATAATAGTTTGAAGCTAGATTTCATCTCTTGAATAAGTGCCGGAGTTCAACAACCAACTTTGCATTCAGACACCATCTGGTATGACTGAGTCCAAGTATCTTCATTATGTAATTTATGCTAACTAGTAAAATCTGACTAAGAGCGTTCTACTAAGATACAAACCTTGGGTATGAAAACATGAGTAGAAATCAGATAATGATTAATATTCTACTATATGTTACTCAGAATGACATGGATGCATTGCTGGTATAAAGCATGCAGAGTGTGATAAATTTATACTGCTAATTCCTACCGTAGGAAATAGAAAACATCCTTGTTTATTCAGCTTTACTGATCTGCAGAACATATCAGCAGTATTCACAATGATTCATCAAAGCAAAGCTTCTTAAATGTACAGAATGATTAAGAACCATCTCTCAAATTCTCTTGGAATGTTGCGGGTTGAACTGTTGACCTCCAGCCATCAACCACATTCTCTTATTTTGTTACATGTGGTCAGCAAACTACTGCAGGATCTGTATTCTGCTGCTAAAACACTCACATCTCCTAGTGGTGTGTAAGTCATACGCATAAAGTACACTGCCCTTTGATTCTGCGTAATTGCCTGCATCAGAATCTGCTGTGATTTTATTAGAGTTGGCACTAAAGACTGCCAGGCTGGGTTGTGAAGTATAGTGATTTTTCTTCAAGGAGACAGTGCATGCAACAGTGTTTTACATTAATTTCTGCATCTACAATTCGCCTTGATGTAGAAAAATAAGTTCAGATAATTTATTTATATAACTTACTACAAAATGAGTGCTTCCTACAAACCATCAGTCATGCAATCTAAGCCTGATGTAATTGATTACCAATTACTAACTTGCCAGTCTAAGCATCTTTTGGCTTATCCTAGACAGGAAAAAACTGACTCAATGGGCTCCAAAGTTTTTCAAAGCTGTTTACCATGAGATGTACCTAGAAAGGCAGAGAAATGGCAGAATGCAGGACTTTAACAGTGAACTATTGAAAAAATCTACTCTATTTAAACTTCAGACAACTGCACTGCAATCTGACGTGGTGCCTACATTTCTGCCAAAGTATTGCATGATAAAATGAGGGTGCACAATTCCTCTGAGACCACAACTGAGACTCTTTTTGCCTCATCCATCATTCTCTTCCCTTTCACTTGCTAATTTATAATAAAGCTATAAACTAAGTTTTCTTATGGTCATAATAGGAGGCGTTATTTCAACATATTCCATTACTTCATGTTGGTTATTGTACGAATGCTAGATGACTAGTACTAATATCACTTGCTTTATTTAGGTAGCTGTGCAAATGACATAACTTTCCCATAGGAAATTTCATCTAGGTAAACTCTGTACAGTTAGTTACAAACCATCTTGCAGATTAAATCAGTAGCTTTTGCATAGCTATTTAAGGAACAATATTAGGTCTACACTGTATCACTGATGTATTGTACTCAAAAGACTAATTATATTTTAGAGCATCCTTGGTAAACATTGATATATTATATACTCTCACCTATAATGTACACCAGGGTGGCATTTCTTGGAATAATCAACGCATGCAATGTGTACGGAGGTAAAAAAATATATGCTACTACATTGTTTTGACTAATCTTTAATAAATTCATAATTGTCAATGTTTTGTTACACTTAAGCATGGAGTATGTTAGAAGTTCAATGTATTATTTTGGGATAGTAAATGTATAATATCACTCGTAAACAAAATGCTCATTTTCCAGTATTTTCCAGTATTTTCCAGTACCTCTGATCAGCATGCTATAATGAAATTATGATTTTTATACTCAGAACAGTACTGGTATACTCTTCAAGTTAGGCACGTTAATTCATGGGAGTATCAGTAGGAGAAACTAACATAACTTTTATATTCATGATCATTGCACACAAGCACTGAAATAAAAAAAAATATCACGCAGGTGATGTTAGTTTGAAGTAATTAATTTGATCACCAAGCAGGTGATGTTAATTTGAAGTAATTAATAAGATTATCAAGCAGATCTTTGTGTGAGCTCAAGATGTAAAAAGAAAATAAAGAAATATTTTGGAAAAAAAGATTATCAAGCAGATGACGTTAATTTGAAGTATACAGTAATAGCAACAGAATGAGCATTATTGGGAAACAACTGGCTGCCAAGAGGCATTCTGTACAGATATTCCACAACTGTACTGTAGTGGCATTGTCATTATCACTCTTACAGTTTGAGTTCTTCACTCCCTCTTAATGCCCAGTAATGCCATGCCCGGAGGGAGTCATTAAACTTAGATAATGGACTACTTATTATCATGGTGTTATATATTTTTCTTATATTATAAATATATTTGAAGCTTCTTTTCTATGATTATGTCACATAATCTCTCCTCTGGTCATGTTATTTAGGTTGGAATCCAACAACTTTTATGAGAACTATGGCAAATGCTGGGGATAGGAGGTTGTAGCTTTAAATTACTATTTATTGTATACCACACTAAATACATAATACATAATACATTTCTAACACATTAAATATAAATGATATAAATTACTGTCATCACAGTTTAATAGACCTACTGCTTCTCAGATAACTTTTATCTACTACCAAAACTACATAAATTGTGAGGTATAGATAACACGCACACAGCTAAGTTGTTGCTATGCACATGAAAATACGGGTCTATATTAAATCAGTGAACGCTTAAAAAGCGAACGCTGATTTATCGACCCCATGTAAGGGAAAGCTTACAATCCTGAACACTTAGAACAGCGATTTTTTTCCAGGGAAAAAAATTGCTGTTCCAAAAATGAAAAAAAAAAACTTTTAAATATTACATAAAGTGGGGACCTTTGCCCCCACACCACCTCCCGACGTGGGGGGCTGTGCCCCGCACCCTCCCTACTTAAATATACCAACTCCAAGATCGCACTTCAGTGACGAAAATGGCAAAATAACGAAGGCAGCCAAGCGATTTCTTTCCCAGGGAAAGAATTCGCTTATATGCTGTTTTGGTATTTTGCCATTTCATGCATTCAAGTTCAATCAAGACACATTCGAAAGAATGCGTCTTCAATCATATAATAGGAAACTAAAAATACTACCCTTTGTTAGGTTGACCAAAAGCCCACTTGGTTATGCCACTTAAAAGGTTTATTTTGAAACATTGTAGAGATGGTGCAGTTACCACAGAAATACCAGAAATATGCTGTTGTACAAAGTCCAGTACCTTAACTTTGCACTTTTACTGCGTAATGCAGATGGTAGAAGAAGTAAGCCTTTAACATTTGAAGCCATGTGCTATGGGTGTTCAAATAAGCATTCACATTAGACCTGGATCATAAAATGCAGATCACATTAAAATGCTTGTACTCAAAACAGTGCTTATTTATTGAGGGGTTTGGGCCTAGTGCAGACTGCATGCTGAAGAAGATGGATGTGGAAGGAGAAATACAAATTATAGTCATTAACACTTTTAAACAGCATCATTCTGGAGTTTTGTTTTTAGATAGTTTACAGGATTATGCTATGTGTTTGAGATAGGAATATCACAAAATTCACCTGGAGAATGAAGCAGAATTAAGCATGAGGGGTGAATTTCATGGCATCTGTGTGAAGAATACATAACAGTTTTATCAGAAACCTTACTCCAATTTATTCCTAGTTACAGAGGATATAGTGTAGGAACATATGTTTTATCACTTTGATAGTCATGAAACAATTATCACTGCAAGGCAGGCACTGTATGGGAGTTAAAAGAGAGCAGTAGCTATTTTAGATTCTGGCTTGTGTCTGAGTGGCAGTGCTAAGCATTTCATGGATTTCAAAGAAATAAAAATCTTCATGCACCTACACTTTTGGATGCCTATAATCCAAAGTGAAACTAGACCTTAGCAGTAGTTCTTCTTCTTCTTTCGGCTGCTCCTGTCAGGGGTTGCCACAGCAGATCAACTGTTTCCATTTCTTCCTGTCCTCTGCATCTTGCTCTATCACACCAACCACCTGCATGTCCTCTCTCACCACATCCATAAACATTATCTTAGGCCTTCCTCTTTTCCTGTTACCTGGCAGTTTCATCCTTAGCATCCTTTTCCCAATATACTCTGCTTCCCTCCTCAGCACATGTCCAAACCAACGTAATCTTGCCTCTCTGTCTTTGTCTCCAAACCTTCGAACCTGGGCTGACCCTCTAATATACTTATTCCTAATCCTGTCCATCCTCGTCACACCCAGTGCAAATCTTAACATCTTCAGCTCTGCCACGTCAAGCACTGACTCCTGCCTTTTTGTCAATGCCACTGTCTCCAACCCATATAACATAGCTGGTCTCACTACCCTCTTGTAGACATTCCCTTTCACTCTTACTGGTACTCGTCTGTCACAAATCACTCCTGACACTCTTCTCCACCCACTCCATCCTGCCTGTACTCTCTTCTTCACCTCTCTTCCACACTCAGCATTACTCTGAACTGTTGATCCCAAGTATTTAAACTCATCCACCTTCGCCACCTCTACTCCCTGCATCCTCACCATTCCTCTATCCTCCCTCTCATTCACACACATATATTCTGTCTTAGTCCTGCTGACCTTCATTCCTCTTCTCTCTAGAGCATATCTCCACCTCTCCAGGGTCTCCTCCACCTGTTCCCTACTCTCAATACAGATCACAATGTCATCTGCAAACATCATAGTCCACGGAGACTGCTGTCTGATCTCGTCTGTCAACCTGTCCATCACCATTACAAATAAGAAAGGGCTCAGAGCTGAACCTTGATGTAATCCTACCTCCACCTTAAACACATCCGTCACCCCCACCGCAGACGTCACCGCTGTCACACTACCCTCGTACATATCCTGTACCACTCTTACATACTTCTCTGACACTCCCGACTTCCTCATACAATACCACAACTCCTCTCTAGGCACCCTGTCATATGCTTTCTCTAAATCCACAAAGATACAATGCAACTCCTTCTGACATTCTCTGTACTTCTCCATCAACACTCTCAAAGCAAACATTGCATCTGTAGTGCTCTTTCCTGGCATGAAACCTTACTGCTGATCACTAATCATTACCTCCCTTCTTAACCTAGCTTCCACTACTCTTTCCCATAACTTTATGCTGTGACTGATCCATTTAATCCCTCTGTAGTTACTACAGCTCTGCACATCACCCTTATTCTTAAAAATCGGTACCAAAACACTTTTCTCCATTCCTCAGGCATCCTCTCACTTTCCAAGATTTCATTAAACAATCTAGTTAAAAACTCCACTGCCATTTCACCTAAACACCTCCATGCTTCCACAGGTATGTCATCAACAGCCTTTCCGTTTTTCATCCTCTTCATAGCTATCCTTACTTCCTCCTTGCTAATCCACTGCACTTCATGATTCACTATCCGCACATCATCCAACCTTCTCTCCCTCTCATTCTCTTCATTCATCAGCCCCTCAAAGTACTCTTTCCATCTGCTCAACACACTCTCCTCGCTTGTGAGTATGTTTCCCTCATTATCCTTTATCACCCTTACCTGCTGCACATCTTTACTAGCTCGGTCCCTCTGTCTAGCCAATCAGTACAGGTCCTTTTATACAACTCATCATATGCCTTATCCTTAGCCTTCGCCACCTCTCTCTTTGCCATGCACCTCATCTCCTTATACTCTTGTCTACTTTCTTCATCTCTCTGACAATCCCATTTCTTCTTCGAAAATCTCTTTCTCTGTATACTCTCCTGTACTTCTTCATTCCACCACCAGGTCTCCTTGTCCTCCTTCCTCTTTGGTGCTTAATAAAAGTTTTAAGAACATTTTTGACATCGGAAAGTTACTTAACAAGCCAGTCTTTTCCACATTTTTTGGATTATAATTGAGATATTCCATGTATTATAAAGTAGTAAGAGATAGTAGTTGCATAAAAGTAATAAAGAATTTTATTTTAAAGTAGCCTAATAATATATTTTAATGTTAATGGCACTCGTAACAGTATATTTATTTATTATGTATTTATTGACGTTTGTTTACTGGGAAAGTCCATTGGGCCAGGCTAGCCCATTTTCAGTGGAGGCCCAGGGAGAAAAGCTCCAGGGAACATACATAGAATACAGAACTAAACAAATTAACATATTTTACATAAGAAATATCTTAAAAATAGTGAATAAAATTACAGACGATGCATGTACTTATTGGAAAAACAAAAAAGAAAAATATCATGAAGTAAGATTCAATAAAGAAATCTAGTACGTCATACATAGCATAATACAGTGGTGTTTGGCAGTAGAGAGTAACAAGCTGTTATACTCAGACGTAAAGGAGCATATCAATTGAATCTTTATTTGATCAAGAAGTGGAAACAACGAAGTAAAGGTTAATGTGAAGGTATAGGGTAACGGTCTATGATGGCAAAGAGGTAAGGACATGAAAAGGAGCTGTGTGGGTTTAGTAAAAGTAAGTGGCCAGTCACACAATACAGGCAAAGGAAGTTTGGTAAAATAGAGGGAGAGAGGGAAGTAAGGGTGGGAGAAAGATGAGGAAGGTAGCTTGGAAAAGCAGAGGGACAGTGGAGACTAGTGAGAGAAGGGTCGGGGAAGGAGGAAGGAATTGAGCGATGAGAAGAGGAAGTGCTAGATGAGTGTATCATATATATTAAAAATTTTGATTGACTCTGTGTTGAGATCAAAGTAGAAACTTGTAATTATGACTGAAAAAGGAGTGATTCTGAAGCAGAACATATAGTGGCGTTCTTTATAGTATTTTGCATTGTACTGGTAGTCTTTTATTTATATGTAAATTAGAAAAAAAGGTAGGTTTTATTTTTATATTTACTTTTCATTTCAAGACAATGCTCTACAAAATGTGTGCAGTGTGCTACTCAGAATTAAATATCAGAACCTGATGAAAAAAGAACATATGAAGATGCTGTAGGACATTTGAGTAGCCATACTGCAGTGTTTCTTAACAACATGTTTCAAATTTTAGGTAGGTATGGAACCGTAATCTTATGATATAATTGTCAGCTTTTGTTATGTGAGTCAGGATATGCTTTTTCACTGGAATCCTGTACAGCAGCTGCATTACTTCTGCCAATTCACACTTTCTCTTGCCAAACTCCTCATCCTCTTAGCTTCACTTTTGAACAAGACCCCAGTATTTTTTAACTTCTCTATTAAGATATTTGTTCAATCTCAACTGCAAAGACAGCCACACTTTTCCAGAAGAAAACCATAACCCCTGATTTTGGTGTGCTGATTTTAGTCCCAGTAGTCAGCCTTTCCAGTTCATGCTAGAACCCACAGTCACTTAAGACTATGAGAACACAAGTCATCTGAAAACAACAAGATGTAACCCTCATTTCCTCAAATTGTTTGGTCTCCAAACTTTGGCTTCAACTTGATATCTTGTTTATCAAATTCACAAATGGAAGGTAAGATAGGTCACATTATTTATAGAGTCTTCTCTGATCCTCAGCATATTTTTCACAATACCAAGAATATGGATACCACTCTAAGTCCTCAAATACAGCGATCAAATGATAAGCAGCAATGGCCATGTGACCTCATTATATATATATATATATATATATATATATATATATATATATATATATATATATATATATCATCCGCGGTGGTGCAGCGGTAGCGTTGTTGCCTCACAGCAGGAGGTTCTCCCGTGCGATTCTCGGCTGGAGTGCGGGAAGTGCTTTCTGTGTGGAGTCTGCATGTCCTCCCCGTGGTTGGGTGGGCGTTCGAAACACATGGGTAAATGGGCGTGCCTTCGTTAAAGGTTGAATGTCGAGCTGGCACCTCGGCGTTCCTGAAAATCTACTGCCAATCATTAGCGGACCGGAGTTCCACTGTGGCGACTCCTAACCGGGAAAAGCCGAAAGACAACAACATATATATATATATATATATATATATATATATATATATATATATATATATATGGGTCTACTTTAAAACACCGACACACAAAACACCAACGACCGGAAGATTGACAACTGAGATGACTGACAGCTTAAAAGCACGAAAATTCACATGGCCGACAAACCACAATCTCGACAATCAACAAAACAAAACAAATACCTCCAGAAGCACAACAACAAACTTACAAACCTACACTAAACCTTACATACACAACTATCTATGCACTAACCTTAACCCAAACCCTAACCCTAAGGTCCGTCACTATCGCACACTCATCTAACCCGCGCCCTAACCCTAACTCACTTAACCCGCTCCTAACCCTAAAGTTTGTCACTATCGCACACTTACCTTACCCGAACCCTAACCCTAACTCACTTAACCCACCCCTAACCCTAAAGTCTGCCACTATCGCACACTTACCTTAACATGTCAGTGTTCTCAGAGTTGGGCTTTTAAACTGTCGGTCATCTCAGTTGTCGATCTTCCGGTCTCGGTGTTCTTGTCGTCGGTTTTTTGCATGTTGGTGTTTTAAAGTAGACCCATATATATATATATATATATTATCTTGGGACTATATACACATACACACACACACACACACACACACACACACACACACACATATATATATATATATATATATATATATATATATATATATATATATATATATATATATATATATATATATATATATATATATATATATATATATATATATATCTATATATAAATAGTGATAAAGAACTTTAACTGATAAAACTATCCGAAGACATGTCTGTAATAGGTCATTGGAACAGACCACCTACATGGCTAAGAAATTCAAATGACTAAAATAAATAAAATTTACCATTAGAACAAAGAAAACACTAACAGCATTAAAATATGACACATTTGTGCATATGGTAAATACTAGTACCTGTGGTCTTTTATTTGTATTTGTTTGTCTAGTGCCAGAAATAATGTCAGGCTAAAGAAAGTTGAATTAAAATATTTATTCTTTCTTTTTTTTCTTTCTTTGTTATTACAGACTGATGGCTCCTTTGTAAACTGCATTTGAATTATGTTTTTTAATTGGTAAAATGTCTGTTTCCCACAGCCTATGAAAGTGTGATCTGTTCTCCTTTTGAATATAAAATGATATGCAAGAACATGAAATATCCAGTGGTTGCTTAAAACAAGACTGGAGACAGGGAAACCCAAGAGTCAAATAATGTAGTTAAAGTGCACTTCAAATGAACTAGTCTTTAGTCTTTATATACTAAAACAGTGTCACATGGAATAGCATTTAGTGTGTAAATGCATTCATCCTTATAAACTTATAGGCAGAAGACCTTTTTAGTTACTTTTCTTTTGGGAAAGCAAACACCTAAAATAAGCTAATGTAATATCTTCTGCCACAGTAAATGTTGTAATAGATCTATGGAAGCACATATGAGCAATTGATATGTATAAATATTTGAGAATTGTGTTTGTTATGTTTTACTTAGGAAGATATTGATGTGACCACTGCATTCTAAGTTTCCTATCTGCATTTTCCTAAAAAGAACTTATGATAGTAAGGATTCAGTAATCTTTAAGCTAGAAGCAGATTTACATATCTAGCATATAATAGTGTTTTCTTTCTTCAAATACTGATATGTGTGTGACAATCTCTTATTTTAATACTCTTTGTGCATTACATATTTAATCTGTAACATCACTGTTTGCTGCATTGTTTATATAAAGGTTATTTATTCATTTTTAAATTTTGTGGCTTATCTTTTTATTATATATGTATTATTGTCCTTTTATTACCTGGATAAGGGTTATTTACCAAGCCACTGAAAATATTAAGATGTGGGATTTTATACCTGCCTAGATAAGATGAGCAGGTAACTGGAGGTCCCTGGCTATCTAGAGATATTTCAGTACTACTTTGCCAGGGGGAAAGCTGTGGGGACATAATAATTCTGTAAAATTTCCCTGTGAATTGTGTATGTGTGTGTTTGTGAGTGTGTGTGTGTGTGTGTGTGTGTGTGTGTGTGTGTGTGTGTGTGTGTGTGTGTGTGTGTGTGTGTGTGTGTAAGAAAATAACATGGGAAAGAACGGTTACCACTGGCAAGGGGCATTGCAAGACACTTCACACCTAGAGTGGTGAGAATGTGGCCTGTGATCTACATCAAAGACTCAGATATAACAATGGCCTGTGTGTACTATAATCTGAGGCTGCGTAGTGTGAACTCTTACTCAGGACAATACTGCATTTCCTACTTATGCTCATGGGGACAGGGGGTGCATTTTATGAATCATTTGATTTAGATTTGTGGCCACTTTTTATCATTTACTCTTTATGGTTATAATTGGGGTGACTCAAGAGACTATCGCTCTGATGCCATCTACAACCTTTTATTCACCCTTGGTGACAATGATACCATCAGTCTGTGATACTTTGGGTGGCATTTGCTGGATTCAAACCTTATTTGTGCCAATGTTTCTCACATATTTGGTGGCAGTGGTAAGACTGAAAATCTGCCTATGCCATCATTTCTCACAGTTAGGATAGAATGAATGGATGATATAATATTAACAGAATAAATCTATTTAAAATAAATATTTTAACTGATATAGTTATCTCTGTATAGTCTTCACATGTGCGTTGTATTGTGATATAATTTGAACATTAATAAAAGATTAAAAAAAGAATGAGTGTATAGTTAGATGAGCACCTCCTGGTAATATGTATGGGTACAGCTCAAGGAAATATTAATGTTAGAATCTATAAATAATGCTACAAATAAGCAGTAAACCAGCAAAATAATTCACATTTACTGGAGAATAATATACCTGGTAAGTACTGGATTATGACATAAACTCACATGTCCCAATCCTCGTAGACTGGGACTCAGAAAATGTAGCCACATTGTAGTAAGCAAAGGTGCCTCACCTCAGGCTTTGTGCCCACTGAGTGACACACAGCTAAAGTTATCCCACTCCACAAGGGGGGATCCACCTTGGATCCCAGAAACTACTGCCCCATCAGTCTGATGAGCCTGATCTGTAAGGCCATGGAACGTATTATCATGGAACTTATAAACAAAGACATTGGCAACCTTCAAACACTGGACCCCACGCAGTTTGGGCTTGTGAAGGGCCAATCTTGTTTCCTGAACCTGATTGACTTCTTCGAATCAGTCTCCAGAGCCATGGACAAGGGTAAGGTGGTCCACATACCCTATCTGGACCTCGCCAAGGCCTTCGACACCATCCCCCACTCTGGAACCATAGATAAACTTACTAAATTGGGCATTAATCCCTACGTCACTCGATGGGTTGCCAACTGGCTTACTGGTAGCCGACTCCAAATCCAGCTCCAGACATGTGACATGTGGAGTACTTCAGGGTTTAGTCCTGGGACCGCTCTTGTTTGGCATCTACTTCTCTGAAATACAGGCCAACACTAAGGGACTCTGGCTAACAAAGTTCACAGATGACTGCAAACTGGGAGCCATTATTGAATCCCCAAATGATGTGGATGTTCTACAAAAGGGCCTTACAGAAACAGATGCTTGGTGCCAGAGCCATGGGCTCAAGTTCAATGCCAAGAAATGTATAGTTATCCCCTTTGGAAAAAAACATGTACCCGTGAATTACCACATAGGTGGCAG
This sequence comes from Protopterus annectens, assembly GCF_019279795.1. Classification (NCBI taxonomy): domain Eukaryota; kingdom Metazoa; phylum Chordata; order Ceratodontiformes; family Protopteridae; genus Protopterus; species Protopterus annectens. Next base: position 1,042,633,505 of record NC_056726.1, read on the forward strand.
TACACTAAACACCGAAAGTGTGATAAGAGATTTAAAGACACAGGCGGACAGTGGTCACACCTTTGATAACCAAATCACCACAACAGTCAGGAAATCCTTTTATGTAGCACACCTCATCACTAAGGGCTTTTCATCCAGAAAAAAGGAGGCCATTGTCCCACTGTACTCATCCCTCATTAAACCCATTATAGAATACAATGCCCCATTTGGTATGTACCTCTCAAGACATCTGCAACAACTGGAAAGGGTGCAGAAATACCTCACTAAAAGAATCACGGGCCTAAAACAGATGCCCTATGCTGACTGTCTAAAAAAACTCCACCTATACTCTGTCACATATCGTCTACTCAAAGGCGATCTCTGCTTAACATCCAAGGCCATGTCAAACCCAGAGCTGTTGGACATGCTACACTTAAAGAAATCCCAATCCCTCAGAGACACATGCTCCAGGGATCTAAACCTTGTCATCACAATGAACAAAACATGCTGGAGGGATAGGTTCCTGACACAGAGACTCCCCAGACTCTGGAATAGACTGCCCATACATGTCAAGCAGAGTGCCTCTTTGGCCCTCTTCAAAAGTAACCTTGATGATTGGATGGGAGATAGGAAATTCACCCCAGGGATCACGTCAGTCACCCTGATAGACTGGGGTCAAGGAAAGTAAATACTGTGGGAAGAAATAGCCAGGGAATTGTAATGGCTAGGCTTGTATAGGCCCTAGGGTTGATAGCCTAGTACCAACCTATGAACCTATGATGAGCAACCCTGGGCAAGGTATGTGTGATTCAGAGACACACATACCACTAATAGTAGCTGTGAAACAGCTAAGATGGCCAAATAAGACAAGGTAATGAGGAACAAAATAGTGCACTGTGGGAATGTGCATGCCAAGATACTGAAAGTCATGGATTCCTGGTATTTATGCTGAGGAACTTTTGAAAATTTTAGGGGTTTCCTAATGGATGCTAATTGCATCAATGAGTTGTATCAGTGTGTGTCATCAACCCCAGAAGCACCATGTCATACAACTTAGATTATTATGCATTCCATGACACTGACATTGTGGACATGTGTCAATCCCAGATGAAGCACATGGGAGTCCAAGACTTCCTATCCCAGTGGTACTAAGGTATGTGTGACTTCACATGTACTAGTTACAGGGACCTTCCAGGGCAGATGTATCTCTGTAATCTGTTTCAGAAATACTTCATCAGTTCCTCAGTGCCATGATGCAGTGTGTTGGGGGAACATATATGGTTTCCATGCACCAAAGAGGAGCACTATCTGGGACTTCTGTTATGTAGCATGTTTCCTTGAAGTTTGTGAGTCACAGACTGTATCCACATAGAAATAAAGCCCCCACCTCAGAAACTGGGATGGTGGCATGAGAATTGCAAAGGGTATCACTCTGTCAATTGCCAGATGGTCAGTAATGCACAAGATGTCATCTATAATGTGCATGTTGGTCACACAGGCAGTATTTCTGACTCTCATACGTGGCATACTTGTGACCTGTGTAACCATTTTGCAAGGGATAATTTCTCCAGAGTCATCTTATTAGCAATCCTGGATATGCCCTGAAATTCCATCTGGTGTTACCTATCAGACATCCTAAAAAGAAGTAGACCAGGGTACAATTCTGCACCTTCACCAACCAGGATCATTACTGAATGTATGCTTCGACTGCTGAAGATACACTTTTGTTTTCTGGATTCGTCAGATTCCACCCTACAGTGTGATCCCACTATCTGAACAAAAATATTTTCAGTATGTGTAGTGTTATACTGTATGATATTGAGTATGCAAATGCAGTAATGAGGCCAGTAGCAGGGGACAAAACCAGGCAATGGAGACAAAGCCAGATGAGGAGTCTGTGGGGAAGCTGGCTGAAGGGGAGGAGCCTGTGAAGGAGAAGGAGACAGATGAGGAGTCAGTGGAGGAGCCATCTGCATGGGATGGCCATGCTAGACATAGGCTGGTACAGTATGCTGTGGCACTGGTAAAGAGGAAGCAGCTCATACATGGCTTTGGGCCCCTAGGAAAGCTTACTAAAGCAAAAATAATACATTATAACTGATACATGCAAATCACACATCAGACTATGCTCATCCAAGCATAGGCTGCCCACACTATACATTGTATATAAGCAAGGCGAGTAACAATGTCCAAAGGGCAAGGCGCAGTTACCTTCATTTTCACAGACTGGGGAGAGAGCTGATGTATGATTGTCTTTTACATGGAGATGTATAAGTGTGAAGATTTAGGAAGAGTGCACGTGTGAGCATGGGCTGGGACTGGGTGAGGGGGACATCATGGGAGAGTTATTTCAAAGGCCCACTGTCTCAAGAAATGTGTGTTTGTGTGTGCATTTGCATGTGTGTCAGTGTGTGATGTGCTGTGGTCAGTGGTGGTGGGACTGTCTGTTGGGACATATCCTCAGCAGTAGGTGCAGTACTGTGTATTGATCTATTAGATAGGTCCAGGACATGCATGGTAAATGGGTGAACATCCCATGGACGATGCCTATCATGACTGCTACAACCCCAGTGATGTCCTCTCATCTGTGTAGATGCCTCCCCATCAGATGCAGTAGTAGCATGCTAGATCTGCATGAACATGGAGATATACTTATGTAACAGTGTTGTGAATGACACCTTATACTTGTCAGATGAACTCAAGAGAATGGTGCATGTTCCAGTAAGTAATTTAGTTCACTGAAATAACACACACTCTGCATCAGCCTGACCAACTCTGCCATGGCTGTAGTGGTACCAACCTGTACCCCTATGACAGCTAGAACTTACACTAGGTTGCAGCCATTGTCGAACCAACTTCAGGAGGAGGTCAAAAACCATGTCTCCATTGAGAACCAGTATTCATGCCCCATGTGTCTACTCTATTCCTGCCCAGTGGAGGTACTGTCAGACATCTATAATCTGCGACATATGGGGAGGTGTAGGTCTCTGACTGATGATGTCCCAAGTAACCTGACTTCCCTGTGTGGTGTGCATGACCTTGGTGTCCTTCCACAAGTATAGATCCTGTATCCATGGACTGTGTAAGGGATGCAGTGGTCACATTCCTTATATCCAGTGCACACATAACTCCCCCCTTGACTGTGCCAGCTCATGCCCACTGTCCTCTTCAGAGGCATTATATCCTACAACTGCAGATAGTGTCAGCACCACAGAGGTGGTGCCAGTTAGAGAATCACCTGTAAATGTAACAAAATGCAACAGAGTGTGAAAGTAAAGCTCAGAACCAGAAATATACTGCTAAATGAGATGTAGGAATACTAGCTGTACAAAACCACCCAGGGAAATACAATACCTTCAGCAGAAGGTCATGGTGGTAGAATCCCTGATATTTCTATGTAAGCCAAACAGACACCATTACCAACTAGGCCAAGGAGGAATGGGTCTGGGGATCCCACATGTGCTTCTACAGAGAAAGTGCTGTACATACATGGAATGTCTTCTGAATATATTCTTGGCACTCAGAGAACCACTGTCCTGGCCTGCAGCACTGCACTGTGGGACTGGTTTGAGGTTTCAGTGACAGGTTGAACTAATGGCCTAGCACCTATTGACCTACCTTACTGTGCCAAATGGGAAGCTTATTGCATTGCAACATGAATAATGTCACGGGTTCTGTGTTGGACATTACATATGTGCAGTCCTGGCCACTGATTGCATTTATATCCATCACCATGTCTTGACAGGCATGATTATAGTAGGTCCAGCTGGCAACATCCAAGCCAAAGAGCAGTCAGCCATTGAGATGGCGGTCCTGGATGAGCACCTCATTTTCTGCATCTGAGATCCTGGCCTTCCTAGTAGCTTTGTCAGCAAACTAATAGTATGTTTCTACTTTGACTGCATTTAGAAATTGATCTATAGGTATGAAAAACTCTGGTATGAACACTGTGATCAACAGTAGTCCACAAATGCTTTAACAGTGTTATGCTGCCTGTCTGTCTGGTATACCTCTTTCTCTAATTAAGCAGTACATTCAATGACTTCTACTTCTTGAGACAGAAGTGGCAAATTTCATGACACCCATGCAGATGAACAATAGAGGTATGACTGTGGAATCCTACACATATGCACTTTATAAGCACTTACATGCGCACTTACTTGCATGGATCGTGCTATCCCTAACAGAACCAAGATGCTATCATCTAAAAAAAGGAAGACAATCTGGTGGTCCTGTGCCATAAACAAACTCTACAAAAGAAGAAAGAAACTGTTTCAAAAAAGAGTAAAATCCCATGACTAGAAGAACTCCCAGGTCAGCCTCAGTAAGAAGCTGAGGTCCCTCATAAAATCCTCCAAAGCTAGTTATGAAAACAAAATCGCAAATGATTCTAAAGACAACCACAAAGCATTCTATAGCTATGTCAAGAATCTCAATGGCAACACTCAAATCTGTTCTGAGTTACAGCACAATGGCACTAAATATACAGAACCATCTGATTTTGCCAACATCCTGGCAGATAGGTTCAGTGTTAACTTTACCCCCCCCCCCTCACCCCCTAAAGGGCCCATCTCTATACCGGAAGAATGTAAAGTTCCTGTAATCACGGCTGCACAGGTAAAAAACACACTCTCCAAAGCCAAGAACACAGCATTCATGGGACCTGACAACATCCCAGGCTGCGTTCTACATGAACTACAGAATGAACTGGCACCCCACTTAAGCACCATGTTCAATCATAGCCTCACCTCAGGCTTTGTACCTACTGAATGGCGCACAGCAACGGTTGTCCCACTCTACAAAGGGGGAGCCACCACCGACCCTGGGAACTGCCGCCTCATTAGCCTAACAAGCCTGGTCTGCAAGGCCATAGAATGTATCATCATGGAACTTATAAACAAAGACATTGGTAATCGCCAAACTCTGGACCCCACCCAGTTCAGGCTTGTAAAAGGCAGATCATGTTTCCTAAACCTGATTGACTTCTTTGAAGCAGTCACCAATGCTGTAGATGAAGGTAAAGTGGTTCACACAGCCTATCTAGATCTCGTCAAGGCTTTTGACACCATTCCCCACTCTGGAATTATAAACAATCTCACTAAACTAGGTATAAATCCCTATGCCACAAGATGGGTTGCCAACTGGCACACTGACAGAACCCACACTGTGAAAGTAGCAGACTCCAAATCCGACTTCAGACAAGTGACAAGTGGAGTACCACAGGGTTCAGTTCTGGGTCCTCTCCTGTTTGGTATCTACTTCTCTGAAGTACAGGCAAACACAGAAGGTCTTTGGCTAACGAAGTTCGCAGATGACTGCAAACTAGGAGCCATAACTGAAACTCCTAACGATGTGGACATACTGCAAAAGGGCCTCTCTGAGACAGATGCCTGGTGTCAAAGCCATGGCCTCAAGCTCAATGCCAAAAAGTGCATTGTCATCCCCTTTGTAAAAACTCTGTACCCATGAGCTATCACATAGGTGGTAGTCTACTTAACACCAAAAGTGTGATAAGAGACTTTGTGACACAGGTGGACAGTAGTCTCTCCTTTGATAATCACATCACCACAGCAGTCAGGATATCCTTCTACGTGGCACACCTCATCACAAAAGGTTTCTCATCCAGGAAAAAAGAGATCATTGTTCCCCTCTACTCGTCACTCATTAGACCCATTATAGAGTACAACGCCCCTTTTGGTATGTACCTCACAAGACATCTACAACAACTGGAAAGGCCGCAGAAGTACCTCACAAAGAGGATTAACAGCCTCAAACAGATGCCCTACGCAGAGCATCGCAAAAAACTCCAGCTTTACTCTGTCGCATATCGCCTACTCAGAGGCACTCTCTGCCTGACATACAAAGCTATGTCAAACCCAGAGCTGTTGAACATGCTCCACTTAAAGAAATCCCAATCCCTCCGAGCTACACACTCTAGGGACCTAAACCTTGTCACCACAATAAACAGAACATGCTGGAGGGATAGATTCCTGTCCCAAAGACTTCCCATACTCTGGAACAAACTACCTATCTATATCAAACAAAGCTCCTCATTAGCACTCTTCAAGAGAAATCCTGATAATTGGATGGGGAATAGGAAATTCACCCCAGGGATCACTTCTGTGGCTCTGCTTGACAGGGGCACAGGAAAATAATTTTCTAGGGTGGCGAAAGCCAGGGTACCTTTTGGCTAGGCTTGTGTAGGCCCAAGGCCAATGGCCTAGTACCTACCTATGAACCTATGTCAATCATATAACAGGAATGACCAGCTGAAACCCCAATAGTACAACAGCTGCGCTGTTGCAACTCTCCTGGATAACATCAATGTGAAATGGCATTTTTAAACACAATTTGCCAAATGTGGAAGATATATAAGCCATGCAATCATACCTATCAACCTCTCAGCAAAAGAAGTCTGGACAAAGCCATAAATAACAGGGGGACAAAGGCCCAAAAATAGGGACAAATTTTAAATATTGCACTTATAAACTTAGACATTTGTTAGCATAAAAACTTTTGATTTGCATTTTCTGAAGGATATGAAATCTAAACCTCAAATGTCTGTCATTATTTAGCAAATTCAGTTCTTACTGATTTGCCAGAAAACCCCAACTTTTATGAGGAACAGAACAAAAAATCTGGACATTCTGTGAAAAAACTGGACAGTTGAGAGGTATGCATTCAACATTCAATTAGTTTAACACACAAGTATTACAGGCCCATGCTGAGTGGTGATGTGAGGACCTACAGATATGGGTGCTTTTCTGTTTTAGCTTTACAGTCCTTCTGCACAGCAGTTACTTGTTCTAGCAGCACTTTCTCAGTTCACTTTTGTTCAGTAACCCATGAAGTCCTGTCACAATTTTATATGTTGTTAAATAATAAAGCAGCTATCATTCTAAAAGAAGTGTAATAACATAAGCTGAACAAGCTGAACCTTACCTTGTTAAAGGTAAATCAGGTATTCTGCTTAAAGCCAAGTCTTGAGATTTGAATCAGACTTGCTACTCCACATCTTCGTCCATAGCATGATGGGACTCAGTCCCGTCCCTCATATTTATGTCATTCAAATGCAATTGTGTAGGTGTGATCACTATGCACATCAGGACTCAATGCAGAACTTTTTCTAACTCATTCGATGTCTGCCTTGTGTAGACTGGTTGCTGCACTAAGGTCTACACAGCATCACGCACATGTCTAGGTACCTGTAGGCAGCATTGTACATGCATGGTTCAGCTTATGGCTTTAGGGGGAAATTTGTAATACCACTTAACACATACTAGAAGTGGAGTCACGGTAATGCAGAGCTCACTAACAGTATAGACAAACTGTGTTTCCATGTTCAACACTTAACTCTGTTTTGTTTAGACATTGTGAAACATTGCATATATTACACTGTCCTCCCAAAAATTCACACAGATAAGCTGGCATCTGTTGCGTAACAGCTGGCACACCCATAAATGGGTATGATTGTTAATTTCCTGCCATCTCTTTCTGCAGTTTTTTACATGTTGAAAAATGACATCTGAAGATGATGGCACTGGTACTTTTCATGCGCAAAGGTGCTGTGTATAGGAATCCAAGATATTCTTCCACCTACTACACCAAAATTATGGGCTGTGGCTCTTGAGAGAGGACTGTGAAGGCCTCCAAAACAAAGCAGAGGGCTGGAATAGTTTGGATCTAGCAATAACATGTACCACAGTGATCTCTTGCATTGGGGGAACACTGTCATCACAAATATAGCAACATTAAGATACACAATCCCAACCTCCTGAGCCAATGGGAGACTGAGGTTAGACTACCACTACCTATGTACTCTAAATAATCCCTGGCTTACCTCCACTTCCAAACTGCCAGTGTGTGCCACATACATATCTAACACAATCCCATTTCTTTCTCCTCGCATCCTGAAGTGACTGCAGAGAAAGCACAGCTGCACATGAAGAAGCTGGAGTGCCTCAGAGAGTGACGGGATGAGTATACCTGTTAGATGTCAAAGAGGTGTCGATTTAAACAATCTGGTCAGTTATTATAGCTGTGGTCTGGAAGAGTATGGGTTTTCTACATGGTTACCACCTTACCAAGTAACTGAAGTGTGACTGTTTAAGGAAACTTATGATTTTAAAGGACATACCATACCAACAAGCAGTGAATAGGATTGGATTTTAATTTCTTTGCTGTATAAAAGTTCAGTGTTGTAGAATGTCAGTTGCTTCTGATCTGTCCCTTAACATTATCCTGAGGATTCAATAAACTCTGTGTAGGATTAGTACGAAGCCTACACAGAGTTTACATATTTGCATGGTGAGAAGCAGTACAAATTACATAGTCATGTCATGCATTGCATTTAAATGGAAACAAGCACAGTTTCAGGGCTAGCAACAGTGTTGCCAGCCAGGAAACAATGTAAAGCAACACAGACAGCAGCAGAAATGTAAACCCGTTTACCTACAGGCAAGCTAGGTTGGTGTGTTTGCGAAGAATGTCAGCAAGATTATCAGGGTTATGAATAAAGCAATGTATTTAGTTCCAGCACATTATACAAAAGTGAATACAGTGCAGAATATTGTGGAGACTTGTGTCAAGCATACTGAACAAAAGTTGTGTAAATGATCCATAATGTTACATAGACTGCCATGAAAAACAAACAGTTGTGGAACTGTGTATATTGAATAGGAACAGACAGATGAATTATAGGAATTAACACAGGGAAAGAGGGCCAGTTAAACATGATAATGTACAGTAGATGAGGGCATGTCACTGAAGACAGTTGTAGCATGAACACTAATCACATATCAACATGATATAGTACAGACTGCACAATGAATTTAAATTATGTGACTGTCACACAAAGTGACATAATGATGGAGAAGAGTCTTTGTGATATACACATCTTGACATGAACAGTGGAGAGGGCATATCAGGGATAGTATATGCAATAGGGGTTGGTGCATATTGTGAAGCTGTGCAAAATAAGTTGCCTGAATATGACTGTAATGTCAGCAGAGGTCTCAGCCAAGTGGGATACACAGTAACAGGCTCAAGGACAATATCAGAATAATACTTCAGTAATCCCATGTCTCTTACATAACATATGTGATTGTGAGTAATCATAGATGGTTTTGCAAGAACCTACTTGTACAACTATTATGAATTGTCAGCAGTCTATGAGAAGAATTAAGCACTCCATCCTGAAGCTTTAACATCTGTCAGAGGTGCTAGGAGGGACACTGCTGTACCTGCATTCGAGATTTTCATCAATCCAGACTAGTTGACAGGTGTGCATGGCATATATGTGTGTGTATATATATATATATATATATATATATATATATATATATATATATATGTATAGAGAGAGAGAGAGAAAGAGAGATACTCAGACCAACTCTCCACAAAGTGAATGTCACGCTGCTAGAAAAAACGAGTAAAGCAGGAACAAAGTAGATAGCAGCAGCAACAACCATGCAGTTATTTTCAAATCAAAACAGCTCAGTTCAAGTTAAATAGGACGAAGTAACTCCCAATAAAATCAGATTTAATATGTGCACACAATCGGTAAGCACTTTCACAATACAGCTTCCTTAGACCATTACATTTGTGCAATTAATTAGTCAGCCCTTATATACTGTATCTCAATTAATTATAACATCATAATTACAGTTTAAAGAGCCCGAGCTAACAGTTACCATAGATACAACTTAATATGCATAATACTTGCATATAAACAATAAAAAATGCATTTACACAAACAAATATAATAAAAAAACAGTTGTGCAAGTATAAAAATATTACAAATACAGAACATACACAGCAATAAACAAACACTGTCATCAACAGAGAATCACTAACATCAATCAACTATGTCAATATATTAAACGAACCCAACTAACAACTACCATGCATACGGCTCAATAAATAGGAAGCTTGCATACACGTAATAAATACACTTGTATAAAAATGCAAAATGGTTGTTGTTGTTTGTCTTTCGGCTTTTCCCGGTTAGGGGTCGCCACAGCGGAACTCCGGTCTGCTAATGATTGGCAGTTGATTTTTACATACCGGCTTGCCGGGCCTAATGCACAACCTTCAACGAAGGAACGCCCATTCACGCATGTCACCACACAGAAGACGCTCTAACTGAGAATCGAATGGGCAATGTCTAACTGTGAGGCGACAATGCTACCACAGCACCACCACCACCGCAGTATAAAAATGCAAAATAGTATAGAAGTAAAAATAACAAAAATACAAACTAAATACAACAGTAAATAACTACTATAGCAGTAAATAGCTACTAACATCAATAAAAATATATATGTATTGCTAACATCACATACCTAAATTAATCTTAATTTTAATTTTAATCTTAATTTCATATATATGATATAGGAGTTTTAGTTTAGGTATGTGATGTTAGCAATACATACATATTTTTATTGATGTTAGTAGCTATTTACTGTTGTATTTAGTTTGTATTTTTCTTATTTTTACTTCTATACCATTTTGCATTTTTATACATTTTGCTATCTACTTTGTTACTGATATATATATATATATATATATATATATATATATATATATATATATATATATATATTTATTCCACAATCCACACTGTCACAAATGTAGTCTATGGCATCAGTGTTGTCAATCAACTATATATTTACTGTGTGCATGACCAGAACACGTATCACACATGCATCTGGTATAACACCTTGATGGGAGTAATGCACCATGAAACACTAATGTTGTTGCAACAAAAAGAATACTTAAGTATGGCCAATAAGATGTGTGGAGCTCACTGAGGAAAATGGGGTACACTTGAGTAATGCATCCCTGGAAAATGTGTAGGGAAGTAGATAAAACGGGTGCAGTGTACTCAGTTATTGGTGGGATAAAGGCTATGATCTATGGAAGCATATCGGCCTTTAATGTGGACGTCCTGCACATACACAGGAGTTGTTACATATAAGGGAGTAGTCACCTCTGTAGGCACAAGCTGGTGGACATTCCACACATAACCATCTCCCTCAGTACACTGGTCACATGCCATTTGGTCTGATCATAGGGGTGTGCTGACTACATTATCATTAGGTTGTGCATCTACTTTTATAATGTAACAAATTCCGTCATGATTTTCGTTCATCTCATATGTCTTCATGGCTCTGGCAGCAATCCTTTGTGTGCATTGATACTGTCTGTATTATAGTAATATCACACTTGGATTCAATGATTGTCTACAATTTGCAGTCCTCCAGACAGCTGTTTGGACAAAGGCTGTGTATGTCATTCTTGACGTCTGTGACTTAAATAATGAATACAAAGGGCCTAGCACACAGCCCTGAGGTACAGACCTAGATATAGGTCACTTGTATGTGATCCAGTGGTCTACCCACTTGGTGATATAGGTGTGCATGGCATGGCCACTTGTGACAGTGTCCCAGTAATACCACAGTGTGGATTTTTGTCAAATGCATTGGCAAAGTCAAGTTCCACAGGATGATAATGTTGTCATCATGTATGCCCTAGCTGACCTTCTTGAGGACATCTAACACATGTAACAGACATGGATGTAGTCTGAACAAATCATGCATGTCTTTTCTGCACAGTCAGGATATTACCAGTGTCCATTTAGAAAAGGTCCGTGATGACATGTTGGTCTACCTCACAGAGGAGCAGAATCAGGATGTGTTTATACATTTATGCATCAGGTGATGCCCCCCCCCCCCCCCCAGTCAGACAGATGTATGTTGATGTACACCCTTCTATGGGAACATATTCTGTCTGGAGGCTGCGTGGAAATATGGATCCAACTGTGTCTGGTTACTTCATGTTTTGAGAAAGACTATAGGCAATCTGTGATGTTGTCGTAGCCCATTAATTCTGTGTTATTTGCCATATAGAATGCATAGATTTGCTTCCTTCCTTAGCACAGAAAAATTTGCATGTACACTTTGGCAGATGGCCAGTGGCAACAGGGGGATGACATGTGAAACAAACTGTCAGCAAGTGGATTGTCTCTTTCCTCTGGGTGAGTATGTCTGGTGGCATCCACATGCACATCTGTGCTTAGTTGTGTATTCCACTTTTTATTATTTATTTATTTATTAATTTACATTTGTTTACCGGGAAAATCTGACTGGACACAGGTCCTTTTTCAGCAGAGGCCCAAACAAAGAATACATTAAGTACAGAATCAATAATAAAAAGTTATTAAAATTGACATAAATGCAAGTAAACAATGCCAGCAAAAGCCAGAAATATAAAGTATGAGTAACATAATTACATGAAGGACAGTGGATATACACGGAGTATACATTCATATATACATAGTCTATACATACACTTAACATTTCAATTTCAAATGTATTGGAATAAATGATTTGTGAAAAGACCTACAAATACAACTATAGTCATTCATCACATTCCACACACTGGTACTATGCACAACTGGAACAATGTCATGTACTTACATCAATTGCACAACATATGCGTAGATGTGTTTTGTGGGCAAACTGTGTTCAAGCAGCCTGATGCAATGTCACAACACATTTCAGATCAGTTATTTGTGGCTCATGCAGAACATTTCCTGATACAAATGCTAATAGTCACACAACGGTGCTGCTGACCACCTCAGTAATCCTTGGGTATTGCAACAGAACTGCACATACAATGAATTCCACAAGTTTGCAATTGTATCAAAACATGTGATACACTGTTGTGTATTTCACAGCATAACAGCATGTGTATGGGACAAAGCTTATATGACCATGTAATCAATATGAATTTATACTGATGTGTGTCACAGAGTATTTAATGACGGTATGTAGATACTTTCACACCTGTGCCATACTGCAAGTGTCACTCCGATGGTGGAATATGAACTGTGTTGACGGTTGATATGCTGCACTATAACAGCACATGTCCTAATACAGCAACAATATACATACAAGTGTATCACCATGTTACTCATGTCACTCAACAACAAGTACCATTATGAATCTGTCATAGTTCATGTTGGGCTGAATTACCGGAGACATACCTCTCTGGACTATATGAAGAGACACTTGACTGAACTCACAGATTATATGTCCCAGACAGGTATAACCCTAGCCCTAAGCAGCATTCTACTTTCACCCAGGAAAATGTCACAATATACAATATAACAAAAATGCTGACTTCAACAACTGGCTTAGCTTCTGGTGTCAGTCCAGGCAGATCTAGCATTCCTCAGCCTGGGATGACATGGTCAACAGGCCATGCTGCCTTGCCAGTGATGGTCTGCACCTGTGTCCTCTAGGCTGTCATATTCTGGAAAAGGGACTTGCATCCCCTATAGTGCCTTTTTTTAGGCAATGTCAAAACAACAAAAGTTGCAACATAAAAAAATCCACTGGAGGTGAACTCAAAGTCCTGCTACTTAATGCTAGAAGCCTAAATGTGAAACTGAACTGCAGGAAATTGCCAACCTGCTAGCTAATGATTTGACAGAAGCTTCATCCCCCCCTGGCTCCACTAACCATACCCCACAGCATGCCTGACACCAGTCCTCTTTCTAGTATCTCTAGAGATCAGGTCATATCTGCGCTCTCCAAGGCTAAAATAATGGTCTCAATGTTCCAGATAACATCTCAGGTTGCTTACTATGCAATCTAAAACAGGACCTAGGGGACTATTTTAGCATCCTCTTTAATTGTAGCCTGAAAATTGACTTTGTTCCATTGGAGTAGAAACCAGCAACAGTATCCCTTTGCACAAAGGGTGGCCATCAACTGATCCTGGGAACTATAGACCCATAAGTCTAACCAGTCTCATCTGCAAGGGCATGGAAAGACTCAGCATGGACCTTATCAACAAGGACATAGGTGACCTTCAAACTCTAGAACCAACACAATTTGGCTTTGTTAAGGGTGATCATGTTTATTAAACCTAGTAGACTTCCTCAAGAAAGTCACTAAAACCCTGAATGAAGGTAAGACAGTGCATACCACCTATCTTTTGACACAATCCCCCACGCAGGTATCATTGCAAAACTCTCCCAGCTGGGGATTAACCCTTACTTCACTATTTGGATAGCTAATTGGCTCACCGACAGACCAAATATTTTCAAAGTTGGTCACTCAACCTTTACCAGTAGAGCTGTCACTAGAGGCATATAACAAGGATCTGTGCTGGGCCCTTTCCTGTCCAGAATCTATTTCTTGGAAGTCCAGGCAAAGCAGATGGTCTTTTGTATACCAAGTTTGTTGATGATTGCAAATTTGAGTCCTCCAATGTTGGTGCCAAAGTCACAATCTAAAAGTAAATGCAAAAAGGTGTCATTATTTCCCTTAGCAAAGTGGAATTCCCTGCTAATTACCGTATTGACAACAGCCCCCAAGCTCAAACCTAGTGGTGCAGGACATGGGAACACAGGTAGATAGCAATCTGAATTTTAACCACCAAGTTTCTGCAGTGGTAAGGAAAGCCTTCTATGTCATGAACTTCGTAAGTAAGGCCATCGCATCCAGGTCTGAGGGTGTTATACCACCACTGTGCTTGACCCTCATCAGACCACTAAAAGAGTACAATATTCCCTTTTGCAAGTACCTCAGCAATTCCCTTTTGCAAGTACCTCACCAGACACCTTCAGCAGCTGGAGCCACCACAGGGGGTTCTCAAGAAAATACATGGACTCCAAACCATGCCATGATGTAACTGGATAATCTAAAAGCCATCTCATTGTACTTTGTATTGTATAGGCTGCTACGAGATGACTTGTGCCTGGTCTACAGGGCAGTCTCTGACCATGCCCTGATGGAAATGCTGCACATCCGCAAATCTAATGGCACAAGACTCACTCATTCCAGGGCTCTTAATCTAGACTGTGTTGTTTACAAGACATGTATAGCTGATGACATCAGCAGAGTCTGGTGAGAGAAAGATGGTAATAGTAGTATCCCACATGCTGTTGTAAAATGCTCTTTCTAATGTCAACCAAGTGAACAAACATACACACACACACACACACCAGATGACTGCAGTGAGAACAGAACCCCTACCTATCTAAGTGGACAGACTAGAGAACTCACCACTTAACACAAGTGCCGCAGCACAATTCTGACTTTTATAAGGCTGCAAGGCAATTTATAGTGGATTACATCATCACTGGATGTTTGAGAGATGTTGGGAGGCCTGTATGAAATGGATAGCTAGCCATGTATAACTGTCAAGATGTTAAGGATCTGCATGTTACCAGATTGATGAGTGTGCAAAGTGTAGCATTTGCTGTTGTGGTTCCAATGTGCAGGTATACCTTAAAAATACAGCTTTGCAAACTATATGCAAACAGCTGTCCACATTACTGCAAGTATCAGAAAATCTGAGTGTGCACTGTCGGTGTAAAGATGTCCATAATATATAAGAAAGTATTTTTTATTTATTTATGTAGTGTAGTTGATATATTTGTGAACAAGTACTGCGATACCAAGTTTCAAGTGCCTGGGTGCAGGTAACAGATGGCTGCAGTGTGTATATGTGTTCTTTCCTTAAAAAATGCTTTCCATTTGTTTGTGTTTTTACATGTACTTTCATGGGATGAAGACTAAATGGACAGTAAACATAACCAATACATGTTATTGTGCAATTTCCATAGTGCACCACAGAGCAGTTGCTTTGCGCAATCGATGGTAAAGTGTTTGCACATCCGAGATAAACATTTATACTGCTTTCCCCACTTGTGTGGAGTTAAGTGAAGAGTAAATGTGAATATCTGCTTCATTGATAAAATTGTAGATAGTACAAAGTGTAGGAAACACGCCTGTTACCTAACTGACTCTATGGCAGCAGGTGTAAATGCAGTAACAGATTTCTTTTTGAGCCCAGATGATACAGAGTTCGAATCCAGGTGTATCTAATAGTTTTAAATATGTTTTTTATAATACATTGAAATAATTCTTTATTCCACATTCATTGTGTGTTACCTTAGCACAGCTTGTTTATGCAGCACTGTGCAGAGGTAACCACACCACTGAAGAGCTGTTCACCATCGCTTGCCATTGGTGCATGATGCCAAACTCTGCGCAAACACAAAGGACAAAAGGTGAAGGGCTTCACTGCTTTTTTTTTTTTTAACTTATCTGTGTTGTGTGATTCTATTTCAAATTAAAGGTATTATAATGGTGTAGATAGGAAAGTGGTGAAATGCCAGGCAAGCAGGGGGAAGAACAAAGTGAAAGCAATATAGGAATATGCAGGAGGGTTAAAGGAAAGAACAATAGCTATCCACTTCTTCAGCAGTATAAAATGAACATATGTAGAGAATATTTGCTGAATTTGAACTGTCACCTCAACAAAGAGGGGTGATACCAATGCAATCACATGTAGCCAATTGGACTGAATCAAGTGTGTCAAGAAGAAATGTGTATGACGTAAAGACATGGGACATTTTTTTTTTTTTGTGGACAGGTGACCATTTTTTTTTTTTACTTCGGTAAAAGAGGAATGTTGGGTAAGGATCGTAGGTATTTCTGGGATTATGTACGTAGGGTAGGTGAGATGCAAACAAACAGGATAAATAAGACAAGACAGAGATGGTGAGGGATGTGACAAGTTAGGGGACACCATGAGTGGGGTTGAAGAGGGTAAAACAGATGCCCATGCCTGTCAAACATGGGGACAGTGAGAATCAAGCCCTCACCCATGGGACTCTCATCGCTGTCACCTTACTCCTATGGCTGTTGGAGGGCTTGATGTCTTCTCCTATGGACCATAAGTGAGAGCAGCATCTCGATCCAGCATAGACATGCACCAGTGGTGCTGTGCATGACCCTACATACTGACCCTGGCATCTCCTGGTGGGTGATAACATCCCCACCATCACCACTACTCCAGGAAGGTGCCACAGCATGCCAGGTTGGGTCCCAGATCTACTAGGAGTTGATCATTAGCCAGTGGAGTGGGAGTAGGCTGAGACATGGCCTACCTCCCTGTGTTGTAAAGCATTTTGTGATTTGTCAGAGATGGATGACATGGAAACGTTTTGATGACACATAGAAAAATAAAAAAGAGAGATAAGGGTTGGGGTAAGAGAAGAAAAAATATATATAATTAGTACCATCAAATGTGACATACAATGCATTATCACAATAATAAAGTATTTTATCTCTACTTTTACATTTAAGTATACTTATTAACAACTGCAAACTATAAGTAACGATTGCTGAAAGCAACCCTTGCAATATATATATTGCACATATGCTTTGCCCAATTATACAGATTAAGTTAATAGCAGGGCATTTATGCCACTTTTGTTGAAAATAAATTATGTAATATTTTTAAAGGACTTTACTATATATTTGTTACTTGTGGTATTTGAACCCACAATATCTGACTACAGTATTATACTTGACTCCTACAGTTGGCTTCTGCTAGAGACTGAAGTATGCATGCTTCCTTTACAGTTAGGATATGCATGCTTACTTTGCTACAACTGCATAGAACAGAAATATGTTAGCTAAAATAATAGTTATGTTGTGCTGCATATGTACCCCTTGCCTCCCTCAGTCTCTATAGATGCTCAGCATGGGCATCTCTATTTACCATAATCTTTTGGTCGGCTTGGAATAAAGAGAAGAGCATTATACATACCAGTCCTGCCTATATGCAGCTTTCTATCTACTATATATTCTCATTACCAGTATTCTTACACAACTGTGGGATGTCAGCAATCCTGAACTCATCCAGCCACTGACTGAGTGTATCTCACTTGCACCTTTTCAGGTCATTAAAATGATGCCTACCTTATTCTCCAGTGTGTGGAATGCCAGTCATACTGGAGACAGCCTTGGTCAGACTATTCCATGCCTCAGACTCGTACTGGGAGCCAGCATAGTCCCCCTGAAAGATCCTTTGCCTGTGGTGTTTTGCAAGGAGTCCAGTAAAGATTCTGGACTCCTCAACACCCCACCTCTGTGTCCTAAATTGGGCATCTTCCTTTCTACTACCAGACATGTCGAACCAGAGGAAACAGATAATTCAGAGTGATTTACCACTAATGCATGTTTTTGTATTTACCGGTAGTACTCAAATCTGAACAACAATGCCAACTTTGTTTGCATGCTGTTAAGTGGACAGCAATAGTGCTGAGCAGAGAGGAAAGCAGTTTTTGAAAATGGAAGGTTAATTTGACACTTGGCATTAGTTTGAGGGTTGTTTGCTGCTGTAACTGTTAGGTGATTTAAGTTTGCAGATGTACTAGGGGCATACATTTTATGGCCTGACACATTTTTTTGTGGATTTACACACTGGTAAAATTAATTTTTACAATGTGGGATTCAAACCAATCCACTGGAGACAAAACATTTTCATCCACAGTAGTGATTTTTCATCCTTGGAACAGAAGAAGTGCTTCTCAAACATACTCATGAATGATATATAAGTGCACGTGGCAGACTGAGGGGTTAACCATATACGTGTGTGACCTGACAAGATCCTGGTTTATACATACATGTGTGTGTATGAGTACTATTGAAGTCTGAAGGTCATCCAAGGCCAGAGAACACAATTATAATTAAAGAAACATAATAGTACAAACTCAGTCCCACAAATAATTCATATGAGCTCCACTGCTATACATAAATTATGTTTAAATATTTTTGTATCAATTAAAATTGAGTGTACAACCTTAATAAAATTGGAAGTCTATAATATTTTTTCATGTGAATTTTAATATAAAGTAAAATGGAACAACGGCAAAACAATCTGGAAGTTGTATTAGACCTGAGGATCATCTGTATTGCAGCCCTACATTTACACCTGCTGCTACAGGAATAGTTAAAAATGTGGATATTTTCATATTCATTATTAACTTCTGTGTGTTAACTGCTATGCAACACCACTTGCCGTGTTTGTGTGATGCCGAACATGCTTGATAGAATGTATCCACTTTGAAATTGTCTACTGTCTACCTGTTGTCTGTAGGTTTTTTGAACCTGCAGTGATGGGGGAGTTTGCTAACTGCCACGTAATGCAGCTTAGTGAGTTTGTGCGATGCCGAACATGCTTGATAGAATGTATCCACTTTGAAATTGTCTACTGTATGCCTATTGTCTGTAGGTGTTCTGAACCTGCAGTGATGGGGGAGGTTGCTAACTGCCATGTAATGCAGCTTAGTGAGTTTGTGCGATGCTGAACATGCTTGATAGAATGTATCCACTTTGGAATTGTCTACTGTCTGCCTGTTGTCTGTAGGTGTTTTGAACCTGCAGTGATGGGGGAGGTTGCTAACTGCCACGTAATGCAGCTTAGTGAGTTTGTGCGATGCCGAACATGCTTGATAGAATGTATCCACTTTGAAATTGTCTACTGTCTGCCTGTTGTCTGTAGGTGTTCTGAACCTGCAGTGATGGGGGAGGTTGCTAACTGCCACGTAATGCAGCTTAGTGAGTTTGTGCAATGCCGAACATGCTTGATAGAATGTATCCACTTTGAAATTGTCTACTGTCTGCCTGTTGTCTGTAGGTGTTTTGAACCTGCAGTGTTGGGGGAGGTTGCTAACTGCCACGTAATGCAGCTTAGTGAGTTTGTGCGATGCCTAACATGCTTGATAGAATGTATTCACTTTGAAATTGTCTACTCGCTGCATGTTGTCTGTAGGTGTTCTGAACCTCCAGTGATGGGGGAGGTTGTTAACTGCCACGTAATGCAGCCTAGTGAGTTTGTGCGATGCTGAACATGCTTGATAGAATGTATCCACTTTGAAATTGTCTACTGTCTGCCTGTTGTCTGTAGGTGTTCTGAACCTGCAGTGATGGGGAGGTTGCTAACTGCCACGTAATGCTAACTGCCACGTAATGCAGCTTAGTGGGTTTGTGCGATGCAAAGCAAAAGATGTAGCAAAATGTATCCTTTTTGAAATCGAAAATGTCTTCATCCTGTTTGTAGGTGTTCAGTCTGCTTCGTGAGTGGGCCATTAGTCCAGGTTTGTGTGAAGTTAAGTGACACGCAAACATGACAAGCACAGCTAAACTTGCTGCATCTGTGTGAGCAATGTTTCTTAGATTTCATCCTTAAAGGACAAATGTGGGACTTGAACCATGATCTACAAATAGTATATACTGTGTGGATCACCATATTTAGCAGATGCACTACACAAACACATGATTCACAGGTATAGTTTATGTATTAGTTATCATAGAAGTACATTACATGGCACTAATTGTATTTATTCATTCCCCTTGTTTGTCCTAATTGTGTGTGTGTGTGTGTGTGTGTGTGTGTGTGTGTGTGTGTGTGTGTGTGTGTGTGTGTGTGTGTGTGTGTATATATATATATATATATATATATATATATATATATATATGAGTCTACTTCATTTGATCGAAAGACCATTTGACCTAAACCCATTTGATCGAAAACCAATATTCAAGGCATAAAACTGGGATTTGTCCCCTCCCCAATGTCATGCAACCTTGGAGTTGGTATATATAGTTAGGGGTGGTGTGGGGGGTGCAGCCCCCCACATTTGGGGGTGGGGCAAAGCCCCCCACCTAGTTTCCTTTTAAAAGAAGAAAATAACACAAAAAGTACAGATTTTAAACAAAAATAGGTGGGGGGTTTCGCTCCCCACACCCTCCCTAACTATATATACTAACTCCAGGGTCACATGACATTGGAGAGGGGGACAAATCCCAGTTTTATGCCATGAATACTGGTTTTCAATCAAATGAAATTTTGATCAAATGGGTTTAGGTCAAATGGTCTTTCGATCAAATGAAGTAGACCCATATATATATATATATATATATATATATATATATATATATATATATATATATATATATATATATATATATATATATATGTGTGTGTGTGTGTATCAAATAAACAATATTACAAAATAAATGTTAGTACACATGAAAGAGTTTTACACAAGTCTGGTTTTGAACTGTCACATCGATAAACCTACAAAACACAGACTTATCCCTCTTTGCCACAGAAACATCTTTGCAGCAGGAGTGAAAATCATTGTGCATGCAAGCAAGTTCAAAATCATCCACAATAACAAGACATATGGCACTTATACACTTCTGACTTGTTTGTACCCATGTGTTAATTTCAGATGTAGTGAAATGAGTGATGATACAACCACTTACACTATTGTTTGCAGAAATGCAGTTCTATCTTATCTTTGTATGGTGCACATTCTTTTCCTATCTGAGCTGTAGTCTGACACATGCGGTGTGTAATACATTCCATATCATTGTCCTTAAAATGTATGAGAATTTTAAATGAGAGTAATATACAGTATCAACAAAGGCAGGGGAGTTTTGATATTAGTGAACAGGAACTGAGAAATGCGTGCTGCTCACGTCCATTTAAAACCTTGAAACAATTACTTCTACACTTTGTTAAGTGTATCCTGGCTGACCCATCCACTGCATGGAAGGGAGTCTGAATTGTTGTGTATTCCTTACATACATAGATACATACATACATACAAATATTTCAAGCATAGGTATTAATGCCCTTTTAGCTTGCCAATATACCAAAACACTTGTTCCCATAATAAGTATCCAGGCTGTTCTCAAAAATATCTAAACTAGTACTTGCTTTAATGTAATATGGTAGTCTGTTCCATTCATCAGCTACTCTATCAGAGAACCAATTAGTACACTTATCATTCCTATAGAATCTTCTACATAGGTTATCTGACGATTCTCTACTACTATTTGATAACCCCAAACATTCCCAGAGGTAGTTGTCAATAAATGCTCTGTTTACCTGAATACGATCTCCTCTTAGATATCTGTAAGATACTCTGTACAAGTTCAGATATTTTAGTCTTTCATAATAACTTACATTTTCACATCCATGGATGCCCTTGGTATATTTCTGCTGTACTCTTTCCAGTTTACTCATGCTTGTTTTCTTGTAGGGTTTCTATATTGTTAGCCCATTCTCAAGTTTGGGTCTAATGTAACTAACAAACAATGACTTCATTATTTTTGATTTCCTAGACTTTCTAAATCATTTTATACAACCTATAGTTCTATAACTATCATTAACCAATTAGTTGATATGATTAGAAAAACTCATAGCTGAATCTATCCATTTACCCAGGTCCTTAAATGAGTCTACAGTTTCAATCACTGTGTGCTGTATTAAATATTCACCTTTCAGTTTTTGTCTCCCAAATCTCATATGCTTAGTTTTTGATGTATTTATTAGTATATTATTTTTCTGTGCCCAAATGATCAATTTAGTCAGGTTATTTTTACACACATGCCTTATCTGTAGCATATGTAATCAGTTTACCCAATTTCAGGTCGTCAGCATATAGACTGTAGAACACCTCAGATGAAAAAGTTAGGTCTGAAAGATACAATCTAAGCAAGAAAGTGTCTAGGACAGATCCCTGTGGGACACCCTGACTGTAACCAGTGATCTCACCTGTCCAGTTGGTGTGTGAAACTTGCCATGTCCTATTTGTAAGCCATGCAGCTATTCATCTTAAGAGTACATGAATATATAGTTGTACTGATTTATCAATCAGTGTTATGTTACGACCCTGTCAAATGCTATGTTAAATCTATATAAATCACATCACAGCACACGTTTTCATTCATAGCTGTTATTATTTTGTCATCCTTCTCCTTCCTACTAACCATTCACCATTGCAATCAGTTAGCAGCAGGCACTCAGGTACTGCCTGTACTATGTTTACATGTGATACATCTACTACACAAAGACAAAAGGTTTGAGATTCAGCAATTCTAATGAGTTCACACCTCATTTGCATCTTCACCATGTTCAGAGTCCTGAATCTACACCATAACAAGGTAACCGTGTAGTTAGCGAACTTCAAGGTGAGGATACCTGTGTATTTGTAAAACATAGAGGACTGACATTCCTTTAGCTTTATCTGCACAGAAGGCACCTGACGTTGCTAAAGTGCGTTTGTATTTTTCAGGTACATGCTAGATTTGTTCACATGTTATGAAGAGATGTGTTATTTATATGCATTAGGGGATTAAACTGTAATCTGTTTTCACTTCATATGCTTCACTCTTGTCACAGACATTTTTCCATGCATTGACTTTCACAGATACACAGCTTTATTAACTGTCATTACAAGTGGTATTGTTAAAACTGGTTACCTTACCATCTTTTCTGTCTTATTGCATTTCAAAGTAAATTGCTATATTGTCAATGACACATGGGTGTAATATTTCTCAGATGGCCCATCGACACCACCAGGGGAGTGCTGATCACAGTGAGAGGTCCCTATCAATTGTATACAATTAACTTTTGAGTTGTATATGTGCACACATTTTGTGAAAATCATGTGGAAAGCATTCATAACACGTAAATTATGTGTTATTCCTTGGATTCTACAAACTGTCATTTTCCTCTTGTTTTGGGGGTGAGGGACCCAAGTACTATTTGTGTGTATCCACATCACCAGTTGGGTTTCAAATGTTTTGCTCTTGGAATTGTGTAGTCATCCTGGTATTTCCATGTGTGTATGGGGGAAATTGTATGTAATCAGTGTCATGTTGTAGCATAGCATTCAGGATTTGATTTAGGATCCTGGATGCTGATGCCTGTGGTATCTCCAGCATATGCCCTGTTGGCCTCTAAAAGGTCTCCACAGGTATTGGTTCCCCTCAGTTTGCCCTTGCTTTCACTTGTGGATGACAGACATTGCAGAATTCCTGAGTGTGTTTCTATCTACCCTGTAGCATTCTACAATTTCCATATAATGTAGACTGTGGTAACAGGGGTCTATATACCCTTTTCTTTCTTGGCTGGAATCTATTTGAAGTAGCTGCATAGATTTGTGCCTATTGCACATAAATATGTATAACAGTAACTGCATCCCCTAACAGTGTTTCCATGTAAAGTATCTTCTGTAGCTGTATTCCAATAGGTTGTGGAATTCTTGGGGAAAACCTACACTGAGTGTATAAGATTGCTTTATAGCTTGTTGAATAGCTCCTCCATCTTGAATTGGTTGATTAGCATATAGTTCAGCTGCTTATGCTGTAATTAGCATACCACAATATTTACCGTGTTTGCATGTCTCTAAACACCATATAGAGCCACTTACTGAATATAAAATGGTGCGTTATTATGTAGGCATTGCACCTTGATGTGAACATGGCTTTAGCGTACCATGTAGGCTTTATTAAATCAGCACCTATGCTTTTTCATGCAAAAAGTTAATGGTTTAATGTAACTACAACAGGAATATATTAATATATTTTTGTCCTAATATCTCAGGTCATTTTTCTATTTTCATAAAAATAAAAACAGAATGGACAAACACCCAACAATGGACTTTAAAAAAGAACAAAAGTAAAAGAAAAAAATCCAAAATCCAACTGTGTCATTGTTTCAAATCAAAAATACTCAGCATTTGTTATCTCTTCACATGCAGATTTCTTATACTCTGACTACCAAATAAAACTCATCATAAAATAATAAAAAAAAACATAAAATGATATAAAAATGCAACCAAATAAAATTCAGCTCATAAAATAGAAAAAATATATATATATATATATATATATATATATATATATATATATATATATATCATATAAAAAAACAAGTAAAGCCCAGCTCGTAATATAGCAAAAAAACACATCATATAAAAAACAAATAAAACTCAACTCATACTATGCTTTTTAACAGTTTATTGATTTTTGTTAGACTTAAGAATGTATCTGGTGGTTGCACCCCACCTTTCCATGTTAAAGAGAGGTGTATCTATATATTGAATTATTCATTTGTTGATTTCCCTCCCCACATTGACAACTTAGTCTGCCAAAAGAAATGCCATCTTTCAGCTGCTTCAGTAAGTCCTTAAAGTGTGGAAAACCTAATGGTATTGCTATATTGTATGTTAAATTAGGAATTACAGCAAGAGGGTGAAGGATTTCCTAAACACATTCTATATTTCTAATTCATTAAAGGAATGCTGTTTTCAGCCTCTTTAACTGCAAAGTACTTTTTTTTTTTTTACTAAGGGTCTTCTTTGTCCAAACATTCTGTGATTTTATAAAGGTGAACAGTTAGTGGTCTTTTCAGCTGCCTTCTATCAGTTAAGACATTTCGCTTAATTTTGCTCTAACACAATAACAAAATGCTATAGCTACTATTTTTACAGACAGATCATTACATTCCATATGCATAACAACATCATTAGTAGTTTTTCACTGGCTTTAGTTTTCACAGATACTGCAGTGCATCCATTGCTGCTTCTAGCTCTATGTGGCCCCTTTCCCCATATTTATAAAAGAATATGTCTACAACTTATAATACCTGTTTATTACCAGAATTTGACACATGCTTTACCATAGATTTAATCAGGCTCAGTTTTGAGCATAATTTCATTACAAAACAATCTACCAGTGCAACAAACTTTTTATCATCCTTAGGGTCATTTTGAAACACCCACACTTTTAAAGTGGCAGGCTAGCATTCTGACCCTCAGAATTTGACCACAATCAAAAATTTAGATTACATAACTTAGATCTTACCATTTTGTTAGAAGAAAATGTCCAACTATGAACTTTTTCAGCAAATTACGAAAACAAAATTGCCACTGACTCTAAAGACAACCACAAAGCATTCTATAGCTATGTCAAGAATCTAAATGGGAACACTCAGATCTGCTCTGAGTTGCAGCATAATGGCACTAAATATACAGAACCAACTGATATTGCCAACATCCTAGCAGATAGGTTCAGTGCTAACTTTACCCCCCTCTCACCCCCTAGAGGGCCCATCTCTATACCGGAAGAATGCAAAGTTCCTATAATCACGGCTGCACAGGTAAAAAACACACTCTCCAAAGCCAAGAACACAGCATCCATGGGACCTGACAATATCCCAGGCTGCATTCTACACAAACTACAGAATGAACTGGCACCCTACCTAAGTACCATGTTCAATCATAGCCTCACCTCAGGCTTTGTACCCACTGAATGGCGCACCGCGACAGTTATCCCACTCCACAAAGGGGGAGCCACGACAGACCCCGGGAACTACCGCCCCATTAGCCTGACGAGCCTGGACTGCAAGGCCATGGAACGTATCATCGTGGAACTCATAAACAAAGACATTGGTAATCTCCAAACTCTGGACCCTACTCAGATTGGATTTGTAAAAGGTATATCATGTCTTCTAAACCTGATTGACTTCTTTGAAGCAGTCACCAAAGCCATAGATGAGGGTAAAATGGTTCACACAGCTTATCTAGATCTCGCCAAGGCTTTCGACACCATCCCCCACTCTGGAATTATAGATAAGCTCACTAAACTAGGTATAAATCCCTATGTCACAAGATGGGTTGCCAACTGGCTCACAGACAGAACCCACACTGTGAAAGTAGCAGATTCCAAATCCGACATCAGACCAGTGACAAGTGGAGTACCACAGGGTTCAGTCCTGGGTCCTCTCCTGTTTGGTATCAACACAGAAGGTCTTTGGCTAACAAAGTTTGCAGATGACTGCAAACTAGGAGCCATAATCGAAACTCCTAACGATGTGGACAAACTACAAAAGGGCCTCACTGAGACAGATACCTGGTGTCAAAGCCATGGCCTGAAGCTCAATGCCAAAAAGTGTATTGTCATCCCCTTTGGTAAAAACTCTGTACCCATGAACTACCACATAGCTGGTAGTCTGCTTAATGCTGAAAATGTGATAAGAGACCTTGGGACACAGGTGGACAGTAATCTCTTTTGATAATCACATCGCCACAGTGGTCAGGAAATCCTTCTACATGGCTCATCTCATCACAAAAGGATTCTCATCCAGAAAAAAGAGGTCATTGTTCCCCTCTACTCATCACTCATTAGACCCATTATAGAGTGCAATGCCCCTTTTGGTATGTACCTCACAAGACATCTACAACAACTGGAAAGACCACAGAAATACCTCACAAAGAGGATTACTGGCCTCAAACAGATGCCCTATGCAGACCGTCTCAAAAAACTACAGCTTTACTCCATCGCATATCACCTACTCAGGGGCAATCTCTGCTTAACATACAAAGCTATGTCAAACCTAGAGGTGTTGGACAAGCTCCACTTAAAGAAATCCCAATCCCTCCGAGCTACATGCTCTAGGGACCTTAACCTTGTCACCACAATAAACAGAACATGCTGGAGGGATAGATTCCTGTCCCAGAGACTTCCCATACTCTAGAACAGACTACCTATCTATGTCAAACAGAGCTCCTCATTAGCACTCTTCAAGAAAAATCTTGATGATTGGATGGAAAATGGGAAATTCACCCCGGGGATCACTTCTGTGGCTCTGCTCGACAGGAGCACAGGAAAATAATTTTCTTGGGTGGTGAAAGCCAGGGTACATTTTTTTGGCTAGGCTTGTATGGGCCCTAGGGCCGATAGCCTAGTACCTACCTATGAACCTATGTGTCAATAGAGATAACACCAGCTCAAGGTAACAAGGCTTCATTGCATTTTTATAGTTCTGAAAGCTAGTCTCTTCAATTTCAATGATTCCTAGCCCTGTTTCCACCCTAGTCAATTATTTTAGTCATGCCTCTCTGGTGGAGTAGAAGAATAAAGCCTTGATTATGATCCAGGCAACCTAGGTTTCAGTAGTGGCTTGAGTAACTAACGGAGTGGCATGATGGGATGGGCCTACCTATCCCAGGGAGGGCAATGATGCTGATGTCTCTATGTGATGACCCTTGGTAGTGTCTGAGCACATTGTTAGGATGAAGAATGGTCCAGTAAAGGTTGGAAGGTGTACTTGACTGAAATTCTGCATTGGTAAATAATATACAACTTGTCCACATTGTATGCCCAGCCTTGGACTTAACTATAGTGCCACGAAGGAGGTGAGAAGTGGATTAAGTAACCTCCCAGGATAGATATAGACATGGCCAAAGTCCTGGGACACACTTAGGATCCACGAGATGCATCAGAAATACTTGAGCATTCCAGTAGGGTAATGTATGTAAGGCACTAGGATACCAGGCCAGTAGTATTGATGGAAAGAAGAACCAAAAAAAATGTATTTTTGGCATTGACCTAGCTCAGAAAATGTGCAACCTATTCTTAGTGGTGGCAGTTTAAAATAGTTTCTCAACAGTAGACATCTTGGCATTTAGCAGGTACAATGCATGTGTATCCTACTCAAAGGTGAAAGAGCACACATCACAGGACTGTCCAATTACCAGCAGCACAGGAATGTATTCTCTTCAGGTGATAAACTGGCTGAAAATGTTATGTCTTTGTGCAGGTGGAAAAAGAAAATCAGGATTTTTTTACATAAATATTGCTGCCAAAATATGTTCACTGTATCTACCTGTGAGGTATGCTATTGAACAAAGTCTACAAGTTCATAAGCTAAGCACTGTTTTATTGCAAAGTGAAACAAAACTAAGAAATGTCAGTGGTACAGACTATTCTCATACAAAGAAGTCCACCAAAGGAAATAACCTGCTGTAATAGCAGTCAAAGAAAACATGCAAAATGCATTCTTTATTTCTAAGTCTCAATGTCACACAAAACAAAGGAATACAGTCCCTCACAAAAAGTCCAGTAATTCTCTCCTGCAGCAGGAATTAATGTCCCCATCATTAGTGCATTCAGTCTCTTAAACAAAGATCAGCAATTCTCTCCTGGAGCAGGAATTAGTGTTCCCAGCACAAGTGCATCCTGGTATTTAAGCCTGATGTTTGAGCAGGTTTCTGCTTGTTGGCACATCATGCAGCACTATTCATTGTCGCACAATCGTGTGCCATAGCAGGACAGATAATTTTGACAAATTTGACCTTAGATACAGCTGTAGTACATTAGTGCAGTCCTCATCTATAGTACATCTTCTGTCTAAGAAGTATCGCTAGTGAACTGTAACCTATTAAACCACCAGCCAAAAAACCTGGTAAAAAATACCAATATACAGAGCACCTCCTGGATCAGTCCTGAAAGCACCCCTTTTGTGATAACAGTTCTTCAAATCTAGCATTATGGACAGTTGGACTCTCATGTTTCTCCTGCCAGCTTTGTTGACTTGGGTCTCCAGAGGCAGTGTAACAATTGCCTCATGTGCACTGACAAATGTCTACTAATAACTCTCTCTAGTAAAGAGTGTGAGAGATGTATCTACACCAAGAATCTTGAATTCATGCTCTCTTGCACTCAAAACAGTAACACTGAAAAGGTTGTCAACTCACCCACCACTACTCATACACACAGTACGCATCCAACACATAAATCAACATACTCGGAGGTTCTCTCAAAAGACCTACCCAAACACCAGAGACCTCAAAAACAAAAGACCTCTACAACTAAAACAGTTTCCACAGTACCCAAGACACTTAGCAACACCAGTGTCTTGCCTACCAAGCCCTTAAGGTGTACCACTCAAAAAATACATTTTCTTGTCATTGGATACTCCAGACTGAGACACCCAGATGTCCCACTCACCAGGTTAGATAAGCAGAAAGTCTCAGTGAGCTGGCTGACCAGTGCCAGGATTTGTCAGATCATGCATGCACTCTGTTGCAGCAAGTACCATTATGACTCTGTCTTAGCTCATGTTGGAGTGAACAACCTGATACGTACCTCATTGGACAATATGAACAGAAACATGATTGAGCTCTCTCAGTGTGTGTCCCAGGCAGGTATGTCCCTAGCCTTGAATAGCATATTACCCTCACCTAGAATGATGCCACAGTATAAATAAAAAATTATCGATTTCAATGATTGTCTTAGTTGTTGGTGTCATTCAAAGGGGATCCAATTTCTTTCAGTCTGGAATGACATGGTCGACAATCCTCGCTGCTTTACCAGATATGGTTTGCACCTGGCACCACTATGCTTTTGGCTGCTGGAAAATGCTCTTGCCTCCTGCATAGTGCCTTTATTAGGCAAGGTCTCAAAAACAAAATTGCTGATCTGAAAATTGCCAACCATAACCAAATAAAGGTTATGCTGCTAAATGCTAGGAGCTTAAACCAAAAACTGCACACACTTCTATCACTGGAGAATGGAGATGCCTGTGCAGTCATGGAAACCTAGTTAAAAGCCTCAGAGAGTGCACCAGTCTTGCAAAGATATAATGCCTTCCACACCTAGAGACTGTAAAATGAATGTGTGAGAACCAAAGGAGGTGGTGTTTCTATCTATATTAGAGATAAATTCACCTCCTGACTAGTTAGACTGGACAACCCCATGGAGTTAATCCAAGTTCAGATTACTGTGGGTAAAGCCCCCATTCAAGTCATAGCTACTTATAGATGCCCTCCGTGGATCATGATATGCACAGGACCTGCTTGACCAAACTGGAGTCAATCCAAATATTGGCAAACACACTGGTCATGAGGGATTTCAATTATCCCACCATCAACTTGGAAACCTGATCTATCCCTAATTCACTAGCACAAAATTTTATTGACTTTGTTAACGCAAATGTCCTGGAATAAATTGCTCAAACCCCAACAAGAGGAGCAAATATACTAGATCTGTTCCTCAATAACATGACAAATAGATGCACCATTGCAACTGTCATCCCTTCATTAGTTAAATTTGACCACAAATCAGTTGACTTCGAACTGTCAGTAACACCAGAACTCACAAAAGGTGAAGTCAGACTAAAATCTTCACCAAAGGAAACTTTACCCTCCTAGGGGAAGGTATAAATGCATTCAAAGCCCCAACCCCAGCTGGAAGTATTAACTACACCAAAGCTTACATTAAAGCCCTGCACAATCACTTGCATAATTTTATAGACTCAGCTTTTCCAGGGAGAATCAAAGCCAGAGCCCCAAGTAAGTAAAAGCTGCCCTGGTGGACAGCCAGAATCAAAAAACTTTACAACAAATGCAAACGGTTACTGTCTAAGAAAACTAAGGCAAGGCCCAAACAGTGGAAAAGCACCCTCTTCAGCCTCAACAGGCAAATAAGACAACATGCCAAATCCTCTAAGGGTAACTTTGAGAAAAATTTAACAATCATAGCCAAGGATAATCATAAGGCCATTTACAACTATGTACGTACCCTAAAAGGTAGAACCCAAGCATGTGCCAAACTGGTGACTAACGATATCACACACACTGATACCACAGAGATAGCAAACCTGCTAGTGGGCAGATTTGGTGAAAATTCACTCCTTTATCCCCTCCAAACTTATCACAAACCTTGCCCCCAACTTTCCTCCACCATACCTATCTGAAGAGCAGGTCACTATGGGACCAGACGGCATCCCAGGCTGCTTTTTGAACAAACTAAAATAATCAACTAGCATCCCCGTTCAATCACAGCCTAACCACTGGCTTTGTTCCTACTGAATGAAGAACAGCAACAGTTATTCTCCTCTATAAAGGTGGCTTAGTAACAGACCTTGGGATTTATAGAACATAAATCTGAACAGCCTCATCTGTAAAGCCATAGAATGTATCATCATGGGCCTCATAAATAAAGGCAAAATCCAAACCCTGGATCTGACCCAATTTGTCTTTGTCAAGGGCAGAACCTGCCTGTTAAACCTGGTGGATTTCTTCAAAAATGTGACCAGGGCCATTGACGAGGGGAAATCTGTGCACACAGCATACCTCAACTTGACAAAAGCTTTTGACACAGTCCCACACTCAGGCATTACAGATAAACTTAGCAAACTGAATGTAAACCCCTTTGTTGTAAGATGGGTTGCCAACTGGCTCACAAACTAGTTGCATACTATCAAAGTGGATGACTCCACATCAACCAGCAGAACTGTCACCAGTGGGGTGCCACAAGGGTCAGTGCTGGGCCCTCTACTGTTTGGTATATACTTCTCAGAAGTTCAGGACAAAACTAAGGGGATGTGGCTGACCAAGTATGCGGACAACTGCAAACTAGGTGCAATAACTGAATCCCCAAATGATGTCAGTATATTTCAGGAGGGTCTTACATAGATCGACGATTGGAGTCTTAGTCACTGTCTCAACCTGAATGCAAAGAAATGCATCATCATTCCCTTTGGTAAAAACAATGTCCCTTCACACTATCAAATTAACAACAATACCCTATGTACATATGAAGTGGTACGAGATCTGAGATCACAAAGTAGACTGTGACCTTAACTTTGGCCACCATGCGTCTACTGTAGTAAGTAAGGCTTTCTATGTAGCACACTTGATTAGCAAAGGCATCACCTTTAAAACAAAGGAGGTTGTAACCCCTCTATACACATCACTAATTGTCTCCATAAATGAGTATAACACCCATTTTGGCATGTACCTTACAAAGCACCTGCAGTAATTAGAGAGACCTCAGAGGTTTCAAACAAAGAAGATCAAGTGACTCCACCACGTGCCTTACACAGACTGACTAAAGTGCCAAGTCCCTGGCACTATACTCAGTATCATATAGACTTCTTAGGGGAAACTTATGTCTGGCTTACAGAACAATCTCAGACCCAAACTTAATGAATTTGCTGCACATCTGTAAATCAAACAGTACTAGAGCTACCCGTTCCAGGGACCTATATATGGTCTGCGACTTGAACAGGATATACTGGAGGGACAGATTTGTCTCCCAGCAATTGCCACATATTTGGAATAGGCTGTCAATTCATGTAAAGCAGAACACCTCTATGACACTTTTCAAAAGGAAACTGGACAAGTGGATGGAGCACCATAAATTCTTACCAGGAATAGCACCCACTACCCTTCTGGACATGGGCAGTCATTACTAAATACAATCCTAGGTATTAACTAAAGTATCTATGGTATTACATTGGGATGAAATGGCTAGGCTTGAAATAACCTCCAGGTCGACAGCCTATTAACCTCCTATGATTATGTGCAGCTATCCTCTGTTTGTATTCTTATGCTTAATTTTTCAGAGTCTTTTGGGTATCTAATACCATGATGGGAATGGATCCTATTCCTAAGTCAGGGTATGATTAAAGCTTATGAAATTGATATTGCTTCTATCTTTGATGATAGCCAAAAGTGTTCTTCTCAGCACCTGCAATATTCCCAGAATTGAATCCTACTGTTATTCATATGGAGTTGCATGCAGTGGTAGTATATCTAAGTAAGTCTATGCATTTTTAGTTTGTTCTGGAATTTTAGTCTTGTAGGGTGGCCACTGTGGTGCAGCGGTGAGTCTTGCCACCTCACAGCAAGAGGCTCTCTGGGTCAATTCTTGGCTGGGGTGCCTTCTGTGCGGAATCTGCATGTCCTCCCTGTGGTTGTGTGGGTTTCCACCAGGTGCTCTGGTTTTCTCCCACATCCCAAAGACATGCTGTAGGTGAATTGGATACTCCAAATTGGCCCTAGGTGTGAGTGCGTGCATGCGTGTGCCTTCTGTGGAAGGTCAGACATCGGGCTGTCACCTCGGCACTGTAAAACTCCACTGCCAATCATGAGTAGACAAGTGATCAACTGTGGCGACCCCTAACCAGGAAAAGCTGAAAGAAGAAGAAGTCTTGCAGCTAAATTTGCAGTTGTGGGAAGATTGTGTTTCTACATTATACCACACTTCCATCTCCACAAGTAGAATTACTTGTGTTTGTAGTTTAAACCCTGCTGGGCCTTAGTCTTGTAGTTGCATTCACAGTTTTGCAGAACTGTCAACTACTGCCAGAGTTGAGCTTTATTTTTTTCATTTATTACTGCATTTTTTCCATAAATAATGTCACTGTTAAATTTCTACATAGTCTGGTATCTTAAACTGTAGTACAATTACAGTAGTGAGAGTATTGTTTTTTCTCCTCCGGGATTTCTGATTTAGTCCTTTTACAGTTGTTAATATTCAGGCTTGGCCTTTACAGGTTTATATTTGCTTAAAGTTGAATTCCAGTGCCTTCCTGTTCCCCTCTTCTTTATGTCTACCCCATCTTCCACTAAGATATTATACTAAAGTTTCTGAAAGTGCTCCAGTATTGGCTGTATTTGATTGAAATTCTATTTAGCTAGTCTGCTATACTCAGCACAGAGCTACCCCCACCCAGGTTCTTTTATGCAATACTTGGAGAGGTGTGTGAAGCCCTGACCTGGGAGTAACAAGCTTTTCATCAAAAAAAAAAGAAAAAAATATTTCAGTTCTGCTTAACTATTTAAGTTGCACCTACAGTGACCTATGTGGTGATTCATATTTTTACTTTTCTGCTTTTCTCTATGTTTTAGCCAAAAAAAAGCCATTTGTTTGCATTTTTAGTTTGCTCTGTGACCATAAGTCTCAAACTTAATTTGCAGTTGCGTGAAGAGTGTGTTTCTACATTATACTGCACTTCTATCTCCACAAGGAAAATTATTTGTAAAAGGTAGCTGTTTGTATTTTAAACCCTGTTGGACCTTACTCTTGTAGTTTCATTCACAGTAGTGACAGAACTTTGAATTACTGCTAAATTTGATCCTCAATTAATTATTTATTGATGCAGTTTTGTTTTGAATTAACAGCATTACTAGTAAATGTCTGCATATTCTGGTGCCTTAAATCTAGTAGAACTACATAGGATCATAGGCTCATTGGAGGTTACTAGGCTAATGTCCCTGGGACCCTTAAAAGCCTAGCCAAGAGTTTATCCCCAAAAAGAAACCTCAGTCAGCACCTGTCGCCCGTGTCAGTGAGGGACACAGGTGGAGCCCCTGGTACAAATTTGTGGTTTCCCATCCACTCATCAAGGTTGCTCTAGAAGAGGGTCAGCAAGGTACTCTTTTTGATGTGTATGGGAAGTATATTCCAGAGACAGGACAGCCTCTGGGAGACAAACCTATCTCTTCAGCAGGTTTTGTTGATGCTGCATGTTAGATTCAGGTTTTTTCAGTGGGTAATGCTTGAGGAATTAGATTTATGGATATGGAGCATCTCTAGTAGGCCAGGGTCTGATATTGCCTTGTAGGTGAGACACAGATCACCTCTGAGCAATCTGTATGATACCAAGTAGAGTGATAGTGATCTGAGCCTGTCCACATAGGACAGGTGTTGGAGGCCATGGAATCTCTTTGTGCGGTATTTCTGTGGCCTTTCTTGTTGGTGCAGGTGTTTGAAGAGGTACATACCAAATGGGGTATTATATTCAAGTATTTGTCTAATGAGGGCGGAGTATAGAGAGGTATTACCTCCTTTTTTCTGGATGCAATCCCTTTACTTATGAGGTGAACCAAGTTAAATACTTTTCTGACCACTGCCACTACATGATGGTCGAATGTGAGATTATCAACCTGAGTACCAAGCTCTCTCACCTCAGGTTGTGTGTTTAGAGGGTTGCCACTGATGTGGTAATCAGAAGGGGTCATGTTTCTGCCAAATGGTAGGATGATACATTTTTTGCATTTAGCTTAAGACCATGACTATGGTGCCAGGGATTAGTTACTGTGAGACCCTCTTGCAGTATGTTAACATCATTTGGGAAGTCAATGACAGCACCCAACTTACAGTGGTTCACAAACTTGGTCAGCCACAGGCATTTTGTCTTTACCTGGACTGCTGAAAAGTAGATGACAAACAGTAGGGGTCCCAGAACAGATCCATGGGGAACTTCACTAGTGACAGGTCTGCTATCAAAGGTGGAGGTGCCTATTTTGACCTGGAGGGTCCTGTCGGTGAGCCAGTTTGCCAGCCACCTGATGAGATAGGGATTTGTGCCAAGTTGTGTTAGCTTTTTGATGATACCTGAGTGGGGGGTTGTGTCAAAGGCCTTGGCCAAGTCAAGGTAAGCTGTATGTACTGAATTTCCCTCATCCAGGGTCTTGGTGACAGTCTCAAAGAAGTCAACCAGGTTCAATAGGCAAGATCTGCCCTTGACGAATCCGAACTGGGGGGGAGGGGATCAAGTGCTTGGAGATTGCCTATGTCCTTGTTTATGAGATCCATAATAATATGTTCCATGGCTTTACAGATCAGACTTCTCAAGCTAATGGGGCGATAGTTTCCAGGGTCAGTAGTGGCACCACTTGTGCAAAGGGATGACAATGGCAGTTCTCCAGTCTGCTGGAAAGAAACCTGTACTTAGGCTGTGGTTGAATAGGGTGCTCAATGGCAAAGCCAGTTCTTGCTGGAGATGGTGCAAAATACAGCCTGAGATACTCTCAAATCCCATGGAAGCTGTGTTCTTTTCCTTGGATAGGGCCTTTAACACTTGATCTCCAGAGATGTGAAGTGCAGGACAAATATCGGGGATGTCAAAAGGGCATTTGGGGGGAAACAGGGGGTGAAATTTACACTAAATCTATCTGCCAGCAGGTTGGTTAAGTCAACAGGATCAGTTTAATACTGTTAAGTATTAATTCAGGACAAACCTGGGCTTTGCCATGGAGGTTCTTGACGTAACTAAAGAAAGCTTTGTGGTTTCCCTTTGTTCCAGAGGCTAGTTTTGAATCATAGTTGGCTTTGGAGGTTTCACTAGTGATCTAATTTGCATGTTGAGGCTAAGGAGGGAGTTTTTCCAATTTGGAATTTGTTCATTTTTACCCTTGGACAACAGTTTATTTCTTTTGTTGTAAAGCCTGTTGCTAGAGGATGGCCACCAAACAAGTCTGTGTTTCCTTGAGGAGCAGGTTTTAGTTCTGTTGGATATGGCTGAATCCATGCAGTTTTACAGGAGCTTGTAAACTGCATTGCTGCACTGTTCAGCATAGTTGTCTGCATCCTCTGAGGGGGCAGTGGTGTGAAGCTATGGATACCCTCCCTTAGGAGGTTGTAGCCAGCATTTGAGAAGTATTTTGTCTTGATTATGGCTGGGAGGGGGTTGGGTGGATTGAAACTTTGAATGAGATAGTCCGATGATCTGATCTCACCAGGGAAGAACATACTATGGGAGTGGTGCAGTGGTCACCCATGTTGCTGAGAACTAAGTCCAGAATGTTAGCTCTCCTTGTGGGGGATGAGATGAGCTGGTCTAGTGTGTTAGAACTGATGAAGTCAAGGAATCATTGAGTGAGTGCATTAGTGCAGGAATAGTTCACCCAGTCTATGGTGGGGTAGTTGAAGTCACCGAGGATCAGGGTGTTAGGTGGTACCTTGATAGAGTCAAGTAGATTCAGGTAAGAGGAGTAGGTGTCCTGAGTCATGGAGCAGGGTCTATAACTGGCTATATATAAAACAACTCTCACCCAAAGGAACATGCAAAACCACCGACCATGGTCACAATACAGACAACAAAGTGAAGCAATCTAAAGCAAATAATGTTCTTTATTCTAGCACCTCGGTGTTTCCACCTTCAAGCTGGCTATAACATGGATGGGTGTCTTGCCAGCTGTCAGTTGTACCTGGAGTAGTTAAAGTGCATCATTCTAGCAGACCAGTCTGGAGTTGTGCCTGTCCTTAATAAAGATAGAGACTCCACCACCCTTAGTCTTCCTGACCTCATTTTGGGGTCAGAATGTGTGGAATGTGGTATAGCCATGTTTCCATGACCACACAGACATTGGCATCTTCCAGTGCAAGAACAGCCTCCAGTGAGTGCATTTTCCTGTTAAGGCTCCTAGCGTTTAGAAGCATGCCTTTCAATTTGCTTTTTGACAGATCTTTTATGTTGGAGGATTTGTCTTTGGGACCTTGCCTAAAAAAAGCACAATGGAGAGGAAAGAGCCTTGGTTTGGATCTGGAATTTCCAGTGGTGACAGGTGAAGACCATCTCTGAAAGCAACGAGGCCTGTCAACCATGTCATCCCAAGCAGATACTGGATCCCCTTGGAATGACACCAGAAACTAAGCCAATTGTTAAGTCAATTATTTTTGTTGGTATTGTGGTGATATTCTTGGTGAAGGTAGGATGCTGCTTAGCGCTACGGTCATACCTGCCTGGGACACATACTCTGAGAGCTCAATCATGTCTCTCTTCATATAGCCCAGGGAGGTATGTCTCAAGTCATTCACACCAGCATGGACAATGACAGAGTCATACTTGTACTTGTGGTGAGACTTAAGTGAGTGTGTGATGTGGTGGATTCTGGCAGAAGACAGACAACTGACTGTGACCTTCTCCTTGTCAGGCCTGGTGAGAGGGACATCAATGTGTCTAACAATTGAGTCACCAATTACTAGTATGTTTGGTTTACTGTTATGCCTTATGGGCTGTGATGGTTTATTGTTTTGCCTTACGGGCTGTGTTTGTGAGACACTGGTGTGTTGTCTGCTATGTGTGATGTGTTTGGTGTTATGTGTGGAATACAAGTGAGTGTGTTTCAGAAGTCTCTGCTGTTTAGGTAAGTTTTTATTGAGGACCTTTACATATCTAGGTGTGTGTGTGTTGTGCTTGGCTGTGTCATGCGAGTGGTGTGGTGTTTGTGCTGGCAATCTCCTCTTTGTCAGGAGTATTGATTGTGGCAG
The DNA here is from genome assembly GCF_019279795.1 of Protopterus annectens. Taxonomy (NCBI): domain Eukaryota; kingdom Metazoa; phylum Chordata; order Ceratodontiformes; family Protopteridae; genus Protopterus; species Protopterus annectens. The sequence goes on from NC_056726.1 coordinate 1,042,671,778, forward strand.
GAGAAAGCATGGATTCCAGGTTACTGATGTAGATGCATTCCTTGCATGTAGAAGAATTAAGTGCTAGGAGAAGAGGGCTGTCAGTAAACATGAGGCAGTTGCTACATTGTCTCAGTATGCCCATGTTGACCCAGCTGGCAGGAGAAACTGATGGGAATTTTCCAGACATAGTGTTCCAAATATTTGGGCGGAATTATGGAGACAGGGTTTTGATAAGGGTTTTTCCACAAGAGTGTAGACCACAAAAACCTTAAATGTAAAGTAACTGGCCTGAAGCACAAGTGCTAAAACCAAAAGTAAGATGCTTAGAATAACAGATACATTTAATCAGACTACAACAGCAGAATAAAAGCACTTGAATACTTAAAGAGCACACAGCAAAAATAAGGTGATAAAGTAGAAAGAACACAATTACAGTAAAAGCAGGTGAATAACGTGTACATTTTTTATTCTTTTTTTCTTTTTTTTTTAAGTGGACAGGGAAGAAACAGAAGATAGTTCAATATTAAGAAACTATGGGGATTAGCCTTCCCAAATGCTCTCTCTGTACTCAGTAGACTGAGCTAATGAGATGGGACAGGGAGGATGGTCCAAACTCAAAGAAGCAAGAGGATAGTCCTTCCCAAATGATATCACTGTACTCAGTTGATTAAGCAAATGAGATGGAAATGGGAGGAGAGACCAAAATCAATTTTACAGCAGGGGTGGGCAATTCCAAAGCCACCAGCTTTAAGAATACAACAACACTTGGGAGGGAGGGTGAGAAAAACAAACACTGCACACAGAATACAGAGGGCAAATATATAAATACAGTAAATATATAAATACAGTACAGTGCAAACAAGTACCCGCGGTGGTGGTGCTGCGGTAGCGTTGTCGCCTCACAGTAAGACGCTGTCCGGTTCAGTTCTCAGCTAGAGCGTCTTCTGCATGAAGACATGCATGAATGGGCGTACCTTCATTGAAGGTTGTGCATCAGGCCTGGCAAGCCAGTATGTAAAAATCAACTGCCAATCATTAGCGGACCAGAGTTCCGCTGTGGCAACCTCTAACCGGGAAAAGCCGAAAGACACAAACAAACAGTGCAAACAAGTGCAAAAAAGTATACTTATCAATTAGTAAATAAGATGGTTATAGAATACAACACAGCCAGGTAGTTAGCTCTGCTAATCGTGAGAATATTTTTTTCCGTTACAGGATTTTGCTTCATTGCTTTTACTGTTGTTGATATTCCAGTTTTGCCCCTACATTTTTGTATTCTAATTATCATTTAACCACTTAAAGTTGCATTTCAGTGCCTTTATGTTATGTTTCCCTTGAATTTGTAGCCAGGCACAGAGATATCTAGCTCTCTTTTGGACTGACTTCAGTACCTGGAACCTAGAGAGAGGAAGAATCTGAACAAAAACATACTTAACACTTACACTTACAAAACAGCCCTGACTTCACCAACTGGGACCTGGAGAGAGGAAGAATCTGAACAGAAGTACTAACTGCTAGACCAAGGAAGAGACTCGATAATGAAGACTCAGATTGGAACAAGATAAAACCACACCCTGAGACTGAGGACATTCTCCCTCTAAATGCAGATACCTCACAGCAACCAGGGTTAGATGTTGGAGCTACTTGGCCTATATTTAACATCATTTCTGTAATTTGCAGTATCACTCCATGGTGCTATGCTCTTTACATCATAGGCAGAGTTCACCTATGCTCAAGGAAGATCTGAGATATGAATTTTTATTAAGGGTTTTGTATAGCCTGACAGTCACCACTTGGTAGAATTGTATTCTATGGGCACAAATTGTGCACTTCCACAAGCTCTGTAAAATGAGCACTGTGACTTGTTTCCACTTCAAGCTTTTAATATTAATGCGTGTATTTTTTTTTAAATGTGAGTCACCTAGTGTAACTCTTAAGTGGCTACCTCCCCTGAACATAAAAAATTAATCTTCATCAGGAAGAAGAATGTAGACTGCTCACATTAGTGATGTATATGAGCCTCTTCTTAACAGGCACTGTAATACTTTTTGTCAAACAACAGAAGATTGCTATAATGTACAAAATGTACTTCAGGAGATACGAGAAATACGAAATAAATATGAGCCCCATAAAAGTAGGCATGGCCTATATTATTACATACGATACAAGCATTTATAAATACAAGTTGTTGTTGTATCTTTCAGTTTTTCCTGGTTAGGGTTCGCCACAGCGAAACTCCGGTCCACTAATGATTAGCAGTAGATTTTTACATACCAACTTGCCAGGTCTGACGCACAACCTTCAACGAAGGTACGCCCATTCACGCATGTCTCCACACAGAAGATGCTTTAGCTGAGAATCGAACTGGACAATGTCAAAACAGGCTAATAAAGTCTGGTCCTCACAGATCTATCAAGAATATTCAAATAAGGAACATCAGAGACAGAGTCTCCTAGATCTGCTAGCTAAAGTGATTTTATCTGGACTAATCCTTTTTACTTTGTTTCTTATTCATCCTGCCACCCTCTGGATCACAGGTGGGATACCAGACCTGACTTGATCTTTCTGGATTATCTTTGTTCTCAGACTATAACTAGGGAGCATGTCTTGCCACTCTCACTAAAACTAAGAATACAGCTTCAGTGGGTCTCAATAATATCCCAGAATGCCTCCTGGACAGTCTAAAATATGACTTATCTGGACCCCTGGAGTCACTATTTGACTATAGTCTTAAAATAGGTTTTGTACCATTGTGCCATGAGAATGGAGGAATGTGATGGCAGCCCTCCTTAATAAGGGAGAAACTTCAACAGATCCTGGAAACTACAGACCCATTAGTCTGACTAGTCTTATTTGAAAAGCCATTGGAAAGAATTGTCATATAAGAGTCATCCAGACACTGAAGCCATTCAAATTTGGCTTTGTAAAAGGATGTCATGCTTACTAACCTGAAAAACTTCTTTGAAAATGTCACTAAGGAAATGGAAGAGAGAAAAGCAGTGCATACTGCCTACCTGGATATGGTTAAAGCACTTGATACAATGGCCCACTTAGGCATTGTCAATAAACTTATGAAACTAGTCATAAATCCCATTATAACATGCTGGATAGCTCGTTGGCTCACAGATAGAATCCAAGAGGTTAAGATCAGTGAGACCACATCCAAAGCAACTGATCTCTAGTAGAGTTCCTCACGGCTCTGTCCTGGGCCAGCTCCTCTTTGGCTTCTACTTCCTGGAAGTCAAACCAGTGTCAAAGGCCTCGGCCTAACCAAGTTTGCTGATGACTGTAAACTGGGAGAGTCATTGAATACCCCAAGATGAAAACACCCTTCTGGAAGGTCGAACACAGAGAAACATTTGCTGTCAAGGCCATGACTTAAAACATAATGCCAGGAAATGCATTATAGTAGCTTTTGAGAAGTTGGCCACCCCGGGTAACTATGTCATCAATAAAAATAAAAAATCCCTAAAAGTTTATTTTTTAGTCAGTGATCTACAAATGCATGCAGACAGTAACCTAGACTTCGAACAACATGTGTCCAAGGTAGTAAGAAAATCCTTCTGTGTTGTTCAGCTTATAAGTAAGGACATGGCATCTAGGTCCAGAGAGGTCATTGTACCACTGTACTCTGCCCTCATCAGATCCATCATAGAGTATAATGCCCCCTTCAGTATATGCCTGACCAGTCATATGCAGCAGCTTGAACATCTACAAAGGTTCCTTACAAAAAGAATAGAGGGCATAAACACAGTATCCTACAATGATCTCCTCAAAGCCCTTTCTCTTTACTTGATGTTGTACAGACATCTGAGAGGCAATCTTTGCCTGTCATATGACATCCCTGGACTCTGTTTTGATGAGCCGTGTGCACATCTGCAAAATAAACTACATCACAACTACAAGATCAAAAGACCTACATTTTTCTTGCTATTTAAATAGGCCATGTTGGAGGGGCAGATATGTTTCTCAGAGAATTATCATTCTGTGGGACAGGCTGCTCATCCATGTGAAGCAGAGTTCCTTCCTTATCCTATTTATGACCAACTTGGATGAATGAATGGGTAATCTGAAATTCACCCCTTATTTGATGCTTATGTCTCTGAAGGACAGAGGCTGTCAGTAAATCATGCCCCATATAAATCAAATTTATGGGTCACATTTGGGTTGTATGGTTAGGCTTATAAGGGCCCTAGTAGCCATTAGCACACTATATACCTTTGAACAACTATAAATTTGTCTTTATTAGACCCATTGCTCCTGCAACTACTGGAACTAAGCATCTTTCTTCCACATTACTATCCTTCCTGCCTGCAAATAGGTTCATAGCAGATTACTAGGTTAATGACTCAAAAGCCCTTACAAGATTAATCATTTTCCTAGATTTTACCCAATTTTATATCCCTAGGGGAAAGTTAACAAGGGCCAGCAAGCAGGGTTTTGACAATTTATACAAACTTCCGTTTTCCATTAGGGACATGAGTACCACCCCAAGAGTGAATTTGTGATTTCCTATCCATTGTTCCAGATTGTGCTTGAAGACGGTCAAGGAAGGGATCTGCTTAACATGAATAGGAAGCCTATTGCAGTGAAGAGTTAATCTCTGATACATATATCTGTCTCTATGTCAGATTCATGTCATGTATTCATGTCAGAGATGAGATTTAGATCCTTGGAGTGCAGTTAGTTTTCTGAATATGCAACATTTCATCAAAGACTGCCTTGTAAGTCAAACATAGATCGTCCCTCAGTAATCAAAAGTAAACTGAATACAGTGATAGGACTTTTAATCAGTCCACATATGATATGTTGGTTATACCTATATTTTTTTGGGGAGAAACCTCTGATAATGCTCTAACTGTAGCAGGTACCTGGTGAGGTACATGCTAAAGGGTGCATTGTACTCAATTATTGGTCTGATGAGGGTCAAGTATAGTGGTACTATGACATCCCTAGATCTGAATGCCATGCTCTTACTTATAAGCTGAGCCACATAGAAGGACTTTCTCAACACCATGGACACTTGGTGGTCAAAGTTCCATTTTGCTATGGATTTAACCAGGGAGAAGATTAGCTAGATTTAACTGGACTGGGATGATAGCACATGGATAAAGAATGGGTGCTATACTTAGTGTGAACTGTAGCTATCCAAAATGGTGATCAGATGCTCCTGGAATAGCAGAGGGACTGGGGAAAGTTACAGAGGTAGTTATTCTAAGAGAAATTTTAACTTGAAAATGTTTACTTCTATACAGGGCAATGCTAATTGCCTCTGCTTGGAGAGCTGCCTAGAATAAACACTGGGCTTATATAGAATCAGAAAAACACGTTTTACAATGGCAAGGCCTACAGACAAATCAGGAACACACACAATAAGCTGTCAGCCAGCAACCCCAACTCAGTTAGGCTTCCTACAGCACACTTTTGCCAAGGGAGTGCAGTCAGAAAACCCTCTTAATGTAAACATTCTGGTTTTAGAGATCAAGTGCAGGGAAGCCACACAAAATCTAGATACCACAGTCCTGTAAAATTAGCAGACACAATGTAATTAAGTACTACCGCAGCAGTGGAAACAGTTCAGTGTTCAAACTCTACTAAAGTGTGAGAAATTTAACAAATAATTCATCATTCTTACAAAATACAATCAAAATAGTCAGCAGAAGTGCAAAATGATACTTCACATCTGCCCCTGTGCCCAAAACCTTAGGCCACCTTAAGTAAACTTATAGCTTCCTTATCCTTTTATACCACTATCCCTCTACTTCCATATCTCTGTCATTATACCAACCTCTATCACCAAAGTACGTATTTATTCTACTCATATCATTACCTCGCAGCCTCCAAGCAAATATTTCACTTTTCCATACTATGCTACCATCTTTTCTTCCCCCCCCAACGCTACAATACTTCACATTCACCAACTAGTCTATTTGCTCTCCTAATTCTTCTTCCAAGTCATCTGATAATGGTGACACGCTTTGCCTACATTCTAATTCTGATGGATGTAGCATATGCAGCATATATATTATTATGTAGGATATATATTATTATGCATGTCAACGTTATTTTGATGTACTAATCTACTGACTTAGTTTTTTTTTTTTTTTTTGTTAAAATTAGTCTGTATGTTCATTTTTGTGATGTTGATGTTATGCTGATGTACTAATTAACTGATTTAATTTCTTTTTTGTTAAAATTAGTCTGTATGCTAATTTTTGTATGTCATATTTATGTAGCTTTTCTCCCTGGGCCTCCACTGAAAATGGGTTTCTGACCTAGTGGACTTTCCCAGTTGACAAATGTCAAATAAATAAACAATAAATACCTATTTTCATTCTTTTAAAGTGGATGGCTTTAGATGCAGCAGTTTCTCTGTAACTCTCAGGTAAAGTAGCAGCGTTTATATCACATTATTGAAAGATGAAAATAGCGAACGCTATTTCATTGAACCTAAAATATCTAAACCACATAATATTGAACATTCAGAATAGCAAATTGTTTCCTTGGGAAAAAAATGCGCTATTCTGAAACACACACACAACACAAGCACACCTAAAAAACATCAATACACACACACTTATAATCCTACAACTAACCCTACACGAAACTATACAGACACTACTATCTATCCACTTACCTTAACCCAAACCCTAACCCTAAGGTCCGTCACTATCACACACTCACCTAACCTACTCCCTAACCTAACTCACTTAACCCGCCCCTAACGCTAACTCACCTAACCCGTGCCCTAATCCTAACAACCACACAATCACACACTTACCTGAACCCGACCCATAAATTTCCACCACAGCACTGAAAATAGCAAAGCCACAGAACCGGCCCACCAAATTCTTTTCTGCAGCTTCGCTATTTTTAGCGTTCGCTCAAAACAGGTCGATATTAGAATATTCAAAGTTTTAAAACTTCGATGTTCTGATATAGACCCAAGTAGCAAACCGAGATCAGCTCTGAGGATCTGAGCCCTAACATTTTCGAAATTTATGCCCGTCTGTACATATGATACTATAATCATCGGGTGTAGCAATTTCAATGATCAAGGCTGATTTTGTCTTTTTTTATGTTCTGCTATATCCGGTTTTCTCACTTCTATTTTTGAACTGATAGAAATGGGTGATCACATAAGATTTGTACATCATTACTCAATGTAATGCTTTATGTTTCATGTTTCCAATGCATCTCAGCTACTTCTATATTGTAGTGTTTGCACAATCCCCAGTGCAACAGTCTTGTCAGATTACTTTGCCGTTCAGTATATAGGCCCTCTATATTGAGGGTATCAGCTATACAACTGTTTCCAGTTCTTTTTTTTACAGAACATGCATTTGTCAATTTCTCCTACCATTTAAAAAGACTTTGTAAACTAACGTACAAACAGACAACTCTCCTGGGCCACCATTATTAGACTTTCATCTTTTTGTTTCAATTAACATCTCTTTAACCATTTCTGTATCTAATTTTGTTCAACATGAGATTGTTCTAAGAGAACTTTGTATTTGCCACTAGATTTATAGATGTTCCATATTTTTTCTTCTCATCTGATCCTTCTCTTTATATTCTTTTTTTTTTTAGCACATTCATTTGCTGTCTAATTTTTGACAACTTCTTGATGATTTTCCATTCCCACAGGACACCAAAATGCTTCTGCTAAACTAAGCAAAGATGTCATCTTAGATGTCATCTCATGTTCTAAAACTTTCACTATATTTTGATCTGATAAGGTCAACAAATATGTATGCAGAAAAAACACAGAAACTGTAAGGGTAGATCCAACGGCTTGAAAATACGGACACCAAATATTAGCACTTTCATTCACTTTTATTTCCTTGTGAACTTCTTCAGAAATGATAACACTCCACTCACATCCTTTTTTATATATATAAATTAATTAATCACATGGTAAATGATCTCATAAAATAGATGGGTTAATTGATTCTCTTAAAAACACTACAATAAAATATAATTATATCTGAAACAAGAAACTTAATATGAAAAATTATTATATATATATATATATATATATATACTTGTTAAATTTAATACTGTTTCATTTGTAAAAAACACTTTAAATTGATTGTTTCGTTTAAGCCAGGAGCAAATTCTGCTCCTAAATGTAGTTGCCAAAGGGATTCTTTACATTCTAAAATGACTTTAACATCACCAATAAATGCCTCTGATGGAACACAATCCATTACAGAAAAAATAAATTTCTTGAAATCTTTACAAAGCAAAGAATGTTTAGCCAAAGCATTAACTGAATCTTTTTCTTTATGGCTAAAAGATGTTCACTAATCCTTTTTCTAAGGCATCTTGTAGTCATGCCTATATAGAAACTAGGACATGTTGAACACTGAGCAATGTACAATTCAATTCAATGTAAACTGCATGTATAATAATGTTTGGACCAATATGTTTTGTTTAGGTGTGAAACATATTGAAGAAGAATTACTTATATACCTGCACTGTCTGCAGGCATTACATGCATAGGTACACTTAGCTAAAATTCTTGGACCTTTATTTTCATTTCCTACTTTATTTGTCCATTCTAACATGTTTTTAATATTTTTTTGTTTTTTTAAAAACAAATTTAGGTCCTTCACCTATAATATTTGTCAATTCCTGATTTCCTAACAAAATTTTCCAATTATCCACTATTATCTTTTTTGTACACCACATTTCATTTGTAATAGGCAAAACAAAAGCAGAAAAAATTCCTTGTCAGGGCAATTGACTCTTCCATTATCAGTTGTCCCAAAATTGGATAAATTAAAGAACAAAATGGGGCAAGCTTTATCTTTTCTGAGTGCTATCACTTCATTAGCTATAATTTGTAACCATGCTGAGTCATAGCCCCTGGAAATAAAAAACTGTTTAATAATCTCCAGTTCTTGAAAAAAAATAGCATCCTGTGATGTAAGCCTACTAAGCCTAATAATTTGTCCCTTAACTACTCCTTTTTTCATATGAAATGGATGTAAACTAGTTTTATGTAAATATTGATTAGCAAATGTTGCTTTTCTATATATACTGCTAATAAATTGCTTTGTGATGTTGTCATAAGTTAGATGCAAATCTAGGAAATTGATACTCTCCCCATATTCACCTAAGGTGAACTTGAGGAACACAGTAGTACTGTTTAAGTGTTCTACAAATTTTTCAAAATCTTCACGAGTACCATGCCAGAGAAAGTATAAATCATCTATATATCGATGATAGAATAAAATATTATCTCCAAAAGTGTTATTATTATCAAGAAATTCATTTTCCCATTTTGCCATCACAAGATTGGCATATGCTGGAGCTACCTTAGCTCCCATTGCCACTCCAGCAATTTGTTTGTAAAATGACTTATTAAAGGTAAAAAAATTATTGTCAAGTACCAACTCCATCAGGGTACAAATTTTATTGATTTTAGTAGTACTAAAAATATTTTTATCAGTTAAGTAATCTCTCAAAAAATCAATACCTATTTCTTGATCTATACATGTATATAAAGAAACTACATATAGGGAAGCAAAGCTAAAACACTTTCCTCTAGTATCAAATTCACGTAGTAATTCTAATAAATGCCAAGAATCTCTAAGGTAGTATTTAGATGCTTGCATAACAAGGTTAAGAAAAAATAATCTAACCAGGTGGAAATAGGCTCAGTTTTAGAATTGTGTGCCGAAATAATAGGTCTAAAAGGGGGATTCTGGCTGTCTTTTTGCATTTTGGGAATACCAAAGAGATGAGCCATTTGAGGATGTGGAACTGTTAAATAGGTGTAACTATGATGGTCTAATTCTTCTTGACAAAATATATCAAATAGACATGTGTCTATTTTCATAAAACTTTGTAGGATAAAACTCATTTCAACTTTTTTATATGTTTTGTCATCAGTCAACATCTCCTCCATATTCTTATTATAAGTGTCGACATCCATAATGACTATTTTTCCACCCTTGTCGGCCTTCATAACTCTTACTTCCCTGTTTTCTTTAAGAGTCTTAAAAGCTTCTAATTCAGAAGCTTCTAAATTAATGACTTCTTTGTTAGGTTTAATAGCTCTAAAACCTGCCTCACAGATATTTTGAAAAACCTGCAATGTACCCATAAGTGGTGGATTAAAGGTACTTGTTTTCTTAGGACCTAGATTAAAATCCTGGTGGTGGATATCATGCAAAATATATCTTAAATTCAATTTTCTTAGAGTTAGACTAAAATCAACCAAAGTTTTAGCAATGTTAAAGGAATTTCCAGGAATAAAAGAGAATCCCTTCTTTAAAACTTGTATAGTGGGTTGGGAAAGAACAAGGCTTGATAAATTGTGAATCTGAAGATCATACTCAGAAACTACCACTTTTTCTTGCTCCTGGTCTTTCCCTTCCCCTTGTTCTGAGCTACTTTGGACCAAGTAGGCCCTCTTTTGTTCCCCTGCTTGTCGACCAAAAAAGGAACACCATTATTTGAAGCATTGGTCCCTTCATTGTTGGTTGAATTACATGCTTCGGTGTTGGTATTATTATTATGCATATTAGACCTTTCTCCATTAGATACCACCCCATTATTATTGTTTGTAAAAGAAACAGATGAACTGTTATGAACTTCATTACTATTAACATTAGATGTAGAAGAGTTATTGTTTCTATTCATTGTTTCTACTTTGTTCGTTTCAGTGGTGACATCTGTACTTTTTTTTACAAAATAAGCACTTTTATTGGCATAGGCTACAATATCTCGTTTGAGCTTTTTCTGTTTCCTTGCTATTATAGTAGCCCTCTGCCTGTCTGCTTTTGCTGCAATTCCACAATATAAATTATTGAATGAAGAAAAACAAGAAAAATTCTTGATATTCCTGTCTAAATCATTCATTTTGTTCTTCACTTCTTCAATTTGCTTAACATAATGCTCTTCCAACAATTTCATAAGTTGTATACCAAAATTGTCAAACAAATCTACAAGTTTGTGGTATAAGCTGTCACCAAAAATAACACAATTAGGAAATTTGTTAGTTCTTAAACCTTGCGGAACACATTTCCTTTTAACACATTCAGTTAAATAACTTATTTCAATGTCCAACATCACATACTTCAAAGTAAATTTTTAGAGTTCATATATAGTCTGCAAGTTTTTTGCTCGAAAAAAGAGCCAGAAACTGTTTCATCACTTACACTGCTATTTGTCTCTGTTTGGACTATCTCAGCAAAAGGATCGTTCTTAGTCTGTAGAATATAATTCAAAACGCCATTCGGACTAACTGGCGGCTCTTCAGCCCACGTCTCGCTGATTTGAATGTCCGTTGTAGCATTGATTATCTTCCGACTTTGCCCGGAAACAAGTTGTCCCTCTGAGGATCCACTGCTACCGATAGCTACACCTTCAAATCCCTTTTGAATTGCAGTGGTAATGACGCTCGTGATTTGCTCCGAAAACAGAGCAAAACTATCTGGAACTGAGTGAGTGGATAAATTTAAAAGTGTGTCCTGTGACATACTTAAAAGCCAAGGATAGACCACAAACAGGACAAAAAAGTTCTATACGTAGAAAATAGCTGAAAAACACTGAAACTGAAAAAACACAGAAACTGTAAGGGTAGATCCAACGGCTTGAAAATACAGACACCAAATATTAACGCTTTTTTTTTAGCACATTCATTTGCTGTCTGATTTTTGACAACTTCTTGATGGTATTCCATTCCCACAGGACACCAAAATGCTTCTGCTAAACTAAGCAAAGATGTCATCTTAGATGTCGTCTCATGTTCTAAAACTTTCACTATATTTGGATCTGATAAGGTCAACAAATATGTATGCAGTCCCACAACTGCAGATCTATACATGTAATCAGTTTCAAGGAGGCCCATACCTTTTCAGAGCATGGAATATAAAATATTTGTATACACTGATTTTTTATATCATTTGATAAGTATGAAGCATTTTTCCTGTTTTTGTATCCAATCGGTTTGATAAGTTTTGAGATTAGGTGATCACTGGGTGCAGCAATTTCAATGATCAATGCTACTTTTGTCTTCTTTTAATCAACTACTGTATCTGTTTTTTTCGCATCTGTTTTATGAACTGTTCCATGTGATATAAACTTTATTTTTCTCTATAATGCTTTGTGAGTTTGTGGCTCATGTTTCCAATGCTTCTCAACTACTTCAATATTGTAATATTTGCACAATTCCCAGTGCAACAGTCTTGCCACATTATTATGCCTTCCAATATACATGTCTTCTGCCATTAGTGTATTACACCCAGCAACAAGCTGAGTGACTGTTTTCACTTCTGTTTTACAGAACCTGTCTTTGTCTTTTCGAACCAAATGTTCATGGGCTGTGTAAGCCAATAGGTACATAGTGCATTATCTTGTGCCACCAATATTAACCTTTCACGTTTTGGTTTAAATGCACCTGTCCCTAACCATTCCTGCATTAGGTCCTGATTGATATGAGGTTGTTCCAGGAGTTTTCTGTACTTGTAACTATATTTATGCCCTTTCCACATTTCTTGCTTTCTCATCTGATCTTTCTCCTTATATTCCTTCTTTTGTAGGAAGATGCCCATGTTTTCTTGGCTAAGCTCCATAGTGATTTTCATATTGAACCACATCACCAAGAACTGATGCTCCTGGCATACAACCCTCCTCCCAGAGGCCAACATCAGTCTGAATTGCTTGGACTATAGCCCTCTTGCTATGCATTTCTCTGCATAATTGATTCTATTTAATGAGCTCTGCAGAAATCCTGTCTGCATGCTATATAATGTTACAAGACTTATCAAAGTGACGGTTACATATACAGCCTTTACACACAATATTTCTGTAATTTTGAAAACAATGGTTCTGTTTATTACTTTTGTTTAATATAAATACACACACACACACACACACACACACACACACACACACACACACACACACACACACACACACACCACACACATGCACACACATATGTATAGTATTTCTACTGTGCAATATTTTTTTATTTATTTTATTTTATTTGAAGTTTGTTTGCCAGGATGGTCCATTGGGCCAAGAAGACCCCATTTTCAACGGATTCCTGGGGAGAAAAGCTCCATAAAGATAATGTACATAATCAACACATTATTAGTAATATAGTGAAACAGAAGTACAAGTAAAAAAAAATATGGTATTTGAAGGTGCAATTTTGTAATAATGCAAAAACAGAAATTATAAAAACCATAAGTAAATATTTACAAATATGTTAGTTCCTACAATTGTAAAAAACAGAAAATAAAAACCATAGGAAGATATTTACAAATATATTTGTTCCTACCAAGGAAATATAACAGTAGGGGCAAGGTATACATAGGTTACATGAGCTAAGGGAGAGATGAGCAGAGAGGGAAAAGTTTGACGAAGAAGAGAGTAAAGAAGGAGGTGGGGAGGTAGACATTTTAGAGTGGGGTGGGAAAAAAGAGAGGCAGGGAGGTTGATAAATAAGGTGAGCTACTGAGGGAGTTTATGTAGGATGGGAACTGGAGCATTTCCAGAGGGATGTTAGGTGTGAGTGAAGCAAGGTTTTAAAGGTAGAAAGGCTGCCAGTGGTATGGATAAGAGGTGGCAGGGAGTTCCAGAGGCATGTTAAGGAGAAGGACAGTAGATGTTTACCTGATGGGTGGGCAGGCTTGTGCAATTCAATAAGATTCTGGGTATTGGTTTTTAGGAGTCTATTGGGTAGGTGCATTTTAAAGGTGGAGGCAAGGGAGGGGCAGAGAGAGGGGCTGAAGAAGAGTTTGTGAGCATGGGTGAGTTGAATGTAGGTAAGATAATTGAGCAGCTCTAGCCAATTTAATTTATGAAAGGCAATACAGTGATGGGTGGAGGATCTATAGCCTCTGGCAAACAGGAAGAGAGTTTTGTCTTGAGAGAAGATTGTAGGTTAGTAAGGAGTGGGGCACCACATAGAACAGAAGGGATGAGGTATGTGGTAGAGAGAACAAACTTGGTAGAGGGAGTGAGGTAGCGATTGTGGCAGTAGACCATACCAAGTTTCTGGTGTGTTATTTTATATTTGTTTGTAGGTGGGTATCATACCTAAGCGGATCATCCATGAGGACACCTAGATGTTTTCCACTGGATACTCTTTCGAGAGGTGTGTTATTCTGACTAGTGATGGAGAATGAGTTTTGTCTATGGTCATGGATTTAGAAGGGATAAATATCATAAGTTTGGTTTTTGTTACTTTGAGTGCTAGGTGGTTATCGAACATCCATTGTTCAGTGGAAGAAAAGGCATCTTGGGTTAATTTTATGAGAGTGGAAGTGGAGCTGGCAGAACAGATAATTGTTGAATTGTCAGCATATTGGATATGTTTTGCATGAGGGATAGTATGGTGGAAGTCATTTATAAAAATATTGAACAGTAGAGGACCTAGTACGGAGCCCTGGGATACACCTTTGGGAGTATTAAGGAATGGTGTGGTGCCTATTAGAGAGGTAACTGGTAAACCAGTTTAGCTTTGAGAAGGTTGTGAGAAATAGTATTGAAGGCCTTTGAATGGTCTAGAAGGAGGGCAGACACAGTATGGCTGGATTCACGGGCTTTGTTAACAGTTTCGAGGAAGGAGAGGAAAGCGGTAGTGGTGCTGTGGCCAGGCCTGAATCCATGTTGTCTGGGAGTTAGCAGGTGGTTGTCTATGAGATAGGGTAAGAGTTGGATGTGGATACATTTCTCAAGAAGTTTAGAGATGGGGGATAAGATGGCAATAGGTTGAAAATTAGCGATATTGTTGTTGTTGCCCCCTCTGTGAAGGGGAATAATAAAGGCCATTTTCCAAAGTTGGGGTACATGGCCTTCTTGGATTGACCGATTTATTAGAATGCAGATGGGCAAGGCAATGGCTTCTGCATCTGTCTTTAGAAAGTAGGAAGGAATATTATCAGGGGCGATATATTATATTATTTTAATGTTTTTCATTATAATTTTGGCACATTTCATTACTAGTGGGACAATTTATTATAGGCACAGTTTGTTTTCTGTGGTTTACTTTTTTTTTTGATTGTACACTGTATAAAGTTTTAGTTTATTTATTTATTTATTTTTTATATGTGAATGTGGTTGAATTACCATAGGTTTAAAAGTTCATAGGTGTGTACTAGGCTAATTGCCCTGGGACCTTTACAAGCCTAGCCAATAGAAGTTCATAGGTTCATAAGTTTATACTAGGCTATCTGCCCTAGGGCATTTATAAGCCTAGCCAGAGTGTGTTTGGCTTTCGCCACCCATTTTAAATTAATTTTGCTATGCCCTTTTTCGAGGTTAGTATACTGCGCCTCTGTCTAACAGTGACACAGAAGTGATACCCGGGGTAAACCTACGATCCCCCATCCACTCATCAAGATTCCTGTTGAAGAGAGTCAATGAGGGACTCTGCCTAACCTGGACTGGGATTTTATTCCAGAGTGAAGGGAGCCTCTGGGTTATGAATCTGTCCCACCAGCATGTCCTATTTATTTCAGTGCTGAGGTTCAAGTCTCTCAAGCACGTAGCTCGATGGGATTTGGATTTTCTGAGGTGCAGCATGTCCATTAATTCCGGGTTGGACATGGCTTTATATGTCAGGCACAGATCGCCTCTGAGCAGGTGGTATGCCACTGAGTAGAGCTGGACTTTCTTTAACCGGGCAGCATATGGCATCTGTTTTAGCCCTTTGATCCTCTTGGTGAGGTACTTTTGGGGTCTTTCCAGTTGCTGCAGGTGTCTGGTATGGTACACCCCAAAAGGGGCATTGTACTCAATTATGGGCCTGATGAGGGATGAGTAAAGAGGCACGATGACCACCCCTGATCTAGATGTGAATCCCTTCATGATTAGGTGGGCTATATAAAATGTTTTTCTAACCACTTTGGCCACATGCTTGTCAAATGAGAGATTGCTATTAACTTGGGTCCCCAGGTCCCTAATTACTTCTTCCATACTTAATGGATTACCACATATGTGGTAATTTGTGGGCACTTTGTTTTTGCCAAAGGGGATGACTATACACTTTCTGGCGTTTAGCTTGAGGCCATGGCTCTGGCACCAGTTGTCTGTTTCTATGAGGCCCTTATGGAGGATGCTTGTGTCCGCTGGAGAGTCGATTATAGCGCCCAGTTTGCAGTCATCTGCGAACTTGGTCAGCCACAGTCCTTTCATGTTGGCCTGTACCTCCGAGAAATATATACCAAACAGGAGAGGTCCCAGGACTGAGGCTTGTGGGATGCCACTTGTAACTGGTTTGGAGTCTGACATGGCTCCAGCAATTCTAACCATGTGGGTTCTGTCCTTGAGCCAGTTTGCAAGCCATCTAGTGACAAAGGGGTTTATATTTAAGCTGGTGAACTTATCTATAATGCCTGAGTGGGGTATTGTATCGAAGGCTTTTGCGAGAAGTGCCGTGGCATTGTGCCTCAAGTCATTAGTTCCCAGTGCCTCTATCAAATAGAGCCAATGGAGTGATCCCAGGGGTGAACTTTCTATTACCCATCCACTCATCAAGATTTTGCTTGAAGAGGGCTAGTAAGGTACTCTGCTTGACATGTATGGGAAGTCTATTCCAGAGCATGGCTAGTCTCTGGGTTATGAACCTCTCCCTCCAGCATGTTCTGTTGATTGTGGTAATGAGGCTGAGGTCTCTGGAGTGTGTGATGTGGAGGAACTGGGATTTCTTTAGATGTAGCATTTCTAACAGAGCTGGGTCAGACATGACTTTGTAAGTCAAGCAGAGATCATCTCTTAGTAGATGATATGAGATACAGAATAGCTGGAGTTTTTTTAGTCTGTCCATGTAGGACATGTGTTTAAGGCCTAGGATCCTCTTTGTGAGGTACTTTTGTGGCCTCTCCAACTGTTGCAGGTGTCTAGTGAGGTACATGCCAAATGGGCATTACACTCTATGATTGGTCTAATGAGGGAAGAGTAGAGAGAAATGTTGACCTCTTTTTTCCTGGATGAAAAACCCTTGGTAATGAGATGTGCCACATAGAAGGACTTTCTGACCACAGTGGCAATGTGGTGGTCGAAGGAGAGGCTGCTGTCAACCTGTGTCACCAGATCTCTTATAACACCTTCAGTATTCAGTGGGCTACTATTGATGTGGTAATTAGTGGGAACTGAGTTTTTCCCAAAGGGGATGACTACGTATTTTTTGGCATTAAGCTTGATGCCATGGTTTCAACACCAGTCATTGGTTTCAGTGAGGCCTTTCTGTAGGATGTCTGTGTCACTTGGGGAGCTAATAATAGCTCCCAGCTTGCAGTCATCTGTGAATTTGGTCAGCAAAAGTCCCTCCATGTTGGCCTGGACTTTTGAGAAGTAGATGCCAAACAGGAGAGGACCCAGGACCGTTCCCTGTGGAACTCCACTCATGACTGGTCAGCAGTCTGATTTGGAGTACACTACTTTCACACTGTAGGTTCTATCTGTGAGCTAATTTGCAACCCACCTAATGATATGGATTTGATGCCTAGTTTGTTGAGTTTATCAATAATTCCTGAGTGAGGAATGGTATCAAAGGCCTTGGCCAGATCGAGGTAGGCCTTACCTTCATCCACTGCTCTGGTGACTGACTCAAAGAAGTCAACCAGGTTGAGCAGACATGATCTACCTTTCACAAAACCAAATTGCATGGGATCTAGAGTTTGGAGATTCCCTATATCCTTTTTAATTAGGTCCATGATAATGCGCTCCATAGCCTTACATATCAGACTTGTCAGGCTAATGTGAAGATAATTTCCAGCTGCTGTAGTCGCTCCTCCTTTATGGAGAGGGATGACTATAGCAGTGTGCCATTTTGTAGGGACAAAGCCTGAGGTGAGGCTGTGAGTGAACAGAGCACACAGATGTGGTGTCAGTTCACTTTGTAATTCATGTAGAACACAGTCAGGGATATTGTTGGGTCCCATGGAAGCTGTATTGTTGGTCTTAGACAATGCAGCTTTAATCTGTGCTGCAGTAATGTTGGGTGCCTGGTATTCTTCCAGTATTGAGATTGGTCTTTTGGGGGGGGGAGTTGGCACTGAATCTGTCAGCCAGTATGTTGGCAATATCTGTTGGCTCAGTATAGGAGGTACCATTGTGCAGTAACTCAGAGCACCCCTGCACTACCAGGCTATAACTCATTCCACACCTTTTGGCCCCAGAATATGGATGGGCTAAATTCCAAAACAACTTGGATGTGGAGTAACATATCATGCAGGGCTGTTAATCCGAGCCCTGAGTCCAAAATATAGGCTCTGTCAGTTCCCATGTAGTATATGCTGATGGGGATTGTTATAACCCCATATTTAATTCCAAAACTGGAATTGGCTCCTCTTGCTGAAACAATTTGACTTTGCACATTGTCAAGGGTTAGCAATATACAAGGCCGAACCATTAATGAAGCCCATTGAACTGAATGGGCTTCTCAATGAGATGAAAGCCTCAGCTGTATATGGAGCTAGCTACAATCAGATTGCTTTCGATATCTCATTACAAATACAGGTGGAGCTTTACTGATGGTTAAAGAATTAGGTGGCAGCCTGGTACTACCTGTCCTCATGGCTGTTTATAGTCATAAACATCCCGTGAAGTACTTTGTGGATAACTTGCAGGTGGTGGGCCATACAGATCCATCTATATGGCAGTCTAGGCACTGCAGGCAGTCTCTCTTCCTGCAATACTGGGTCTGACATACAGAAAGAGATGCTGAATCCAAGAAGTTTGTCTGGACATAACATCTCTGTCAAGTCCTCTGAAAAGCTTGGGCTAATCTCAGACTAGGTAGTGAGATTCATTAACATGCAATGTTATATAATTTCAAAAATTGTTATGACTGTAGCTAGTCTACATTCAATTCCATGCTTCCTTTTTGCAGTGCAGAGTAGATTGCACAGTTCAGTGAAGCAGGAGATAATGGCCTTCACCATCCTATTTTCACTGTGCCAGGATTTTGGAATCCAATCCAGAGGGTTTTGCCAAAAAGATTGATGTTAAGTACTTAACTGCATAAATAGAGTGGTGATAAATAATAAAGAAATCAACCCTCAGTACCAGAGAAACTTATTTATCACATCCCTTTATCAATGTGCTTAACCTATACTGCCATATCAAAGCAAGAGGTCTCCAGTTTGGTTCCTGACTGTGTAGATTATACAAGTCCTCCCTGTCTTTGCAAAAGTTTTCTCTAGGCAGTCTTCTTTTCTCCTCTATCTCAAAGATATGCAGTTGGGGAATTCGAACCTCTAAACTGTCTGTAGGAGTGTGTTTGTGTGAGAGACACATGCCAGCAATCTGCTTGGATTCCTTGCTTACCTAGTAATCTCTGTTGATAGCATCAGCGACTCATGGAGTCACTGTAGGTGTCAAATACAACTTAACAGTATTGTATGGATGAATTACCAGTGTATATTGTTACATCAGGCAGATAGCGAGATAGTTAGACTAAACAGAGCTAGATAGATAGATAGATAGATAGATAGATAGATAGATAGATAGATAGATAGATAGATAGATAGACAGACAGATAGTTATAGATGGATAGATATTTACTCACACGTACACCATTCTCCACATTTCTGCATGTGTACAATAACTTTTGTTGGCAAGTAAAATACTGACAAAGAAAGCAGTTTAACTTAATCCCATTTCCATTTGGTTTAAAGTTATTTAATATTATTGCAAGGACAGTACTTATCTAGTCAATAAAAGAGCAGGGGTCTTCCACAATGTCTTTCCTATCCTTCTTGTTTAAAGAAAAAACTGACAGACTGTAACATGCCTGACAGATATTTTCAACTGCTGCTTAGAGTTCTAATTTAGTGCTTTGGGCAGCTTGGATTCATTGCAATTTCCTATGTGGTCTTAGCAGACTAGCAAAGATGTGATTAAAGAGATCTGGTGGAAATACAAATTCTTCAGATTTTGATGAAAAATATTTATCACTGTTAAGAGATGTGAACACATTAAGGTAGGACTGGGAACATAAGAACAAAATTGCATGTTTCCTTGGTTGCTTGACATCATTAATGAGATCATCTGTCTTCTACAAAAATGCAGTGTGTCGTGTGAAGCATTTTGCAATACAGTGTGCACATAGCTGCGTCTCCACACCCCTGTGGTGTTCCATTGGCTAATAAATAGTTGTTTTTTCATGCAAGCTTCAGTTATACTTTCTGGCACACATTCATAATACATCACTGTGCTTATATAATGTTTGAATTTATACTGATGTCAAGACTCAGATGTCTGAGTTTAGGGTAGAAAAGAAAATACTCTCTGATATGTAGGTATGGTATTATAGCATTTTCATCCTGCAACATATTGATTTCTCTTTGTTTTGCCTTTAGGACATTTATCACATGGAAGTCACAGAAGCTTTAATTTGTTATATTTAATGGCAGGTGGTTACCATAGCAATTGCTATATTTTATTGCTCTTTATTTTCAAATTTATAGCTATGTTATCTTACTTGTAGTTAAAGATACAGTGTGATTTGTATTAAACCTTTAGCTTAAACATGAATGTCTTCTGCAACATTTGATAAATTCAGCTAAGAATTGAAATACTTTTATTCCTGATTCTGTTGTGGGACTGTAATTAGTTATGTAATAGTAGTGTGTGTGTGTGTGTGTGTGTGTGTGTGTGTGTGTGTGTGTGTGTGTGTGTGTGTGTGTGTGTGTGTGTATGCTAACTATAGTATTTATAGGTACTTAATTTTGTAGCTTTAGCATTATATCTTAATATCACTAATAGGTTTTAAGCCCAACCAATATTTGCTTTCTGTTATTTGTGATTCTTCTGCGGGATTATAATTTCTTTTGTAATAATGATACATGCATCTATGTGTTTGTGTAAGCATATGTGAGTTTTATGAGATAATTGCTTGAGATTTTCGTTTCAAATGCAAGAAATACTTAACTCATTGCAAGTTTAGTTTCTCATCAGGTTTACATTATTTATAATAATATTATTATTAAATATTATTTATAAATAAGTTTGATCTCCTGCCTATTACAATCACTGATATTTTAACAAAGTTGCATTAGAATGGGGTGTACAAATAAAACACATTTGTGAAGGATATGGTTTGAAATATCAGGTCTGATGTTTATGTTCTTTTTCAGAGGGTTTCTCTACTGGTTACTGGGTTTACATTCTCTGAAAATCAACAGCCCAACTCACAAGACATCAAGATTCAAAACTGCAGTGACTGTCTTCAAAAAGAAATCGCTGTATGTGAGCTTTCTATGTGTGCACCAGCAAAGAGCCATTTGTTTTGGGAGATCTGTCCCTTTGTCTTTGTACACACATGGAGTTCGTATATATTATTTTAGGAGGCTTGCCATTCTTTGGTTTTTTAATGCTTGTGGCATTTTGTCTGTTTTTGTTGTGATATAGCTCTTTGGACTGTTGTGTGCTACTGTCACACAGAAAAAACATTTCAAAGTCTATTTACATATAGCTTTGTCTTGTTGCTGTATTATATCCTATTGTACATCATGAGTTAAATGAAAGAGCAAAAATTAGTTAATTTATTTCAATATATAGGTATGTAGTTAAATTTTTTTTTTGGAATATAAACCATAGGGTTTATAATATCGTATTCTGAGATATGTATACGTATATGTATGTGTATAGGCATTTGTATATGTAGATATATTTTTCTGTCTTAATTTGTTTATTACAGAATAAGTTATATGAGATAAAAATACCTCACGTTCCTGGCTTTGTGAAATAGAGGAATAAAGCCCTGACTATAACCCAGATGACCAGAATTCAACTAGCAGCTCATGTGCTATAAGAACCAGGCAGTAAAGGGTGTGAGTGAGCAGTTAATGCCAGCTCAGCCACCCTGGGGTGGACAGTAATGGTGGTTCTGGACAGAAAAATTGCATTCACTTGACTGCAAGGGTGACATAATAAGTGGACAGGGACAAAGCTGCTGATGGTAACTCTATTAGCCATATGTGGAAGCACACACATGCTAAAAAAAGGGCACATAACACCCCTGTGATGTGGGTACTTATATCAGGAAGAGTATGAACATATATCCTTTATGAAAGAAACAGGGTGAGAGACAGAGAATCAGACCTGGCTACTGAAAGGCAAAAACTTCACTATTTTTTCTCGTACGACACTTGCTTGTTCCCAGTATGTAGAAATATGATAGGATCCACATTGTAAAGTAAGCCTTGAGACTGATTTCTATTTGATTAATCCATCTACCTCGTTTTTTAAATATCTTGTCCTGGTGACAGCAGTGGTAGTACCAAGCTGGACATGGTAAACCAGGTTTTATCTATCACCAGCAAAGTTTGCAGCTCATCCTGTGCACTTGTCAGGTGTTCCCAAGCAAGGTCAAAGGTATATTCCCTCCTTATGTATGTTACATAGGAGGTTCCAAGAGGGTATCAATTCTGGCTGTACAAACCACCTAATATGGCCAACCTAGATTAGCAGTGAATTGAAAAGTGCTCCTCCTGAGTGGCCAAGGGCCATGCTGTGTAACTGAAAGTGAGACTACAAAAGTGCCTTATTTTAGCATTATTATGCATGGCATTACCTTTTTGGTGACTACCTCAAGTTGATTTTAGCTAAAGTTTTAAGAATGTGACCTTTTAATTATCCCAGTTGTCTCTTTTTCCCTTACTTGTGTCCAGCTGGGTAGTTCACCATCACTTAGGTGTTTCCTGCTTCTGTATTGCTTTGCCACCGTTATACTTACTGTATTAAGAGAAATAGGACCAAGGCAGCTTATTAGAGATGTTTTATGAGACAGATTTTTCACAATGAAATGAATGCTGCATTTATTATGTTTTGTTTAAATTCAATTCGCATTCATGTTGAACATTTTCAAGAATACATTTGTGGTCGTGTTTGTTCAGAATATAAAATCTACTACTTATACCCTTTGCAGGGACAAATGAAAACAGAATATCTAATCATTGCACATTTCATGATAAATGCTGTGTAGGTGAAGATATGGATGTGATCAGTCTGTGTTTTCAAAGTCTGCTGTGACTGTCTTCATGTAATAGCTTTCTGGCATGTACTTACTGCAGATATATTTTATATCTCCATTTGGGAAGATGGAGGGATAACACACAATTCTGTAGTTCCATATAGATTGCTTTGTGAGAATGACTGTAATATATAGGATGTATTATAACTTTAAAGTCTATGGAGCATGCCTTTGTGAGACTATACAAACAGTGTGTGTTTTACATATCTTCTAAGGAATACAATATCAGGTCAGACAGCTTCAACAGGTACAAATGTGATATACTGAAAGATCAACAAATTAACGAGTATAATGTCTTCATAAAAAGTTAAACTGTCACTGTTTGATTCAGAATCCTATAAGCACTCTATGGAAGAGCTCAGAATTTAATGTAATATGTCAGTAATGCGTTCCATACACTAGACTGAATTTTCACTAATTCGAAATAGTGCATGGAATGCTCACTGCAGCGAAAGTGCACTTAATCAAAAGTGCACTTACGCGAAGTTCAGTACAATGAACGGGTGTTGTACTGAACTTTCGTGCAGTACTCATGGACCTTAGGGTTAGGGCACAGGTCATGGCAAGGAGATAGCCCTTACCATGACCCGTGCCCTAACCCTAAGGTCCGTGACGCCTGCAGCACAGTGAAGAACATAGCAATGTCCTCCACTATGGTGCGATAGTCACAAACCTTAAGGTTAGAGCATGGGTTAGGGTAAGGGGATAGCATTACTAACTATCCCCTTACCCTAACCCATGCCCTAACACTAAGGTCCATGACTATCGCACCATAGTGGAGGACATAGCTTGTTTTATATGTCCTCCACTGTGCTGTGGTGTTTTTGGTGAAGTGCACTTACGCAAAAGTTCACTTTCGTTAAAGTGAACTTTCTCAGAAATGAGGCTTCCTATTACAAGTTCGAAGTAGTGAACTTTCGTTCTTGTAATAGGAATCCGTCAGTAACACTGGTGCAATTAACTTGCAAATCATTAATAAAGAATATTTTCAGGTTGAGTTTTATATTTGTTACTTGATGAATAAATGTTTTAATGTCATGCTTGAAACCATTTAACAACATCCATTGCATTTATAGTGGAATATAATCCTTGTGAAAGTAATGGCTCAATGACATCTGGCCAGTAGAATTTCTGGCTGTGAATTACAGCCATTCAGTTACTTTAAATTGCACAGCTATAGGCCTATAATTATCTATAGACATAAGATTAATTGTGATGAAGATCATTCTTTTGTAAAAATTAGAAAGCGCACAATGACAACATAGTTTATGTAATGTAAGTGCAATGCCAGTTCTCGGCCTTGGTAATTCATCATTTCCATTTATAGAGAATTCCTTATTTGCATGTAGTCTATATATGAACAGTAAGCTTGTTATACAGTGACAAAGCTCACAGAAACACATTCTTGGACATGATGAATTGTTTACTCACTGAAAGTTTAAATCATGTATACTGCAACAGATAGCTATTTCAATTATTGTGGACAGAGTGGAAATGGACTCAAGACTGTCCTAAGAATTTAGTCCCACTCTCCTGACCAACATGAAACGAGCAGATGGCTGTCATGACAAAACACTAAGAGCACACCACATTATGAAATAAATGACAGGGATGATAAAAAAAACACTTACAAAGATTCCCATATGCCTAATCTGCTGTAGAAATGCATTAAGAACCATATTGGAATAGTCATTTCATCCACACCTAAGATATATTTTTTGGTATAAAGGAAAACTAAATGAAACACTGCTTAGGGTCAGCAGAGTTCATTTATTTGTGTTACTTTTCTTCCAAACATCTATCTGCAATACCATTTTCAACAAGTATTTTTGAGTGAAAAAAATTGTAGCCAGTCTCTGTATGGGGCTGTTTGTTTAGATCTACTTCAGTAGATTGAAATACCATAACACCAGAATTTAAAAGAATGAGACAAAAACATCACAAATTAACTTCAACAAATTTTAACATTGCTGAAACTGTTAAAAATCGAATCACTTGATGTAAATGTCCAGAAGTACCACAGAGGTTTAGAATGGAGATCGCGCTACAGTTATGAAAACATCTTCTTCATTTAAGCATAATATGTAAGAGAAAGATTTTGCATGTTTAATGATTGTGAATAGTGATCGCCATACAGTGAAGATCATGAAATTTATCATTTTCCCACTGTAGTGTGGTTGGTATGTATAATTTACAGGAAGTGTGGGGGCTTGCCCCCTGCAAAAACATGGAAAAAGGTATATATATTTTAATTGATATGTTTGAAATATATTTTTAATTGATATGTTTGAAATATAATTTTTAATTGATATGTTTGAAATATATTTTTAATTGATGTTTGAAATATATTTTTCATTGATATGTTTGAAATATATTTTTAATTGATATGTTTGAAATATATTTTTTAATTGATATGCTTGAAATATATTTTTAATTGATATGTTTGAAATATATTTTTAATTGATATGTTTGAAATATATTTTTTAATTGATATGTTTGAAATATATTTTTAATTGATATGTTTGAATGTGTAGGCCATTTATTTGAGTTTGGCTTGATCTTTGTGGTGCTTCTGTACATGCGCATTAGCTGATTCAATTTTTAATAGTTTCAATACTGTTAACTTTCACTGATGTTCATTTGCAATATTTTCATCTCATTTCTTTTAAAGTTCAGCGTTACGGTATTTTGATCTACTAAAGTAGCTCCATTTGTTTTTATGTCTCTCATTTTGGGAATTATATGCTTTATTTTATTTCCCATCAATATTTTTCAAGAGATTATATACATCAGTAAACAGAATATGCAAATAAGCTTATGAAATAAAAATGAAAATGTTATTAAAAGCTCTATTTAGTAATGTCTATGACTCTGTGTATGGGTGAGTGTGTGTGATTTTGTGTGTGTGTATCTCTGTGTGTGCTTATGCATGTGTGTGTGTGTGCATGCACACACATATAACTATACCATGGGTAGGATGGGACAGTATGTAATCTAATTAAGCCTCAGAAACAGCTGTTGTCTTTTGTATTTGAATCGTTATGACTACAAAACTAGAAATTAATTGCATGTTCTCCAATCTATACTTGCTTGGATTATGTTGTGTCACAACCCTTTAAAACTGGAGCAGATGTGTGATCGTAAGAAAGCTAATTGTCAGTAACAGGTTTATAGGCAAATACTAGGCTATCAGTCAGCACACTGTTATAAGCCTAGCTAATAACCAGAGGTCAGAGTCAAACTTTGCACTTTGTATCTTTGAGGTAAAGACCATAACCATTATGTCACCCCCCCCCGTAGTGAAGTATTGCTTTTACTGTGCTTCCCATGTTTTTTTTTTCTTTATGGCATCAACATGGAGGGTTATAATTGGGTATCCATGTTATTATGTGTCCAAGACATGAATACCAAGAAATTCACTCGAGAGGTGAATCTTGGCATCTGTGTCAAGAACCCATAATAATGGGTTATGATGGATGAGACTTAATCATAAGTCTTTGTAGTACATGGAATTTGCCTACTCCATGTTGTACCTATTATTAAAAAAAAATAAAATAAAAATGCTAAAGTGTTTTACTGACCTTGAAAGACAGTAAAGCACTTAACAAGTGCTGTCACTTAGACTGCAATTAAAGAAAAAAAAATCGGGGACAGTTTTTAAAAACTGAGAATTTAAATAAGTTACTTACAGCCAACATCTGTAAACTTCAGTGGAGACAGCAGAACAGATACTCAGGGACCGAAGGAATGTCCCTTTCCTTATACCACACACCTTTGAAAGTGCCGTTACATTGAGTCTCTCACTATGATAACCCATATCAGATTAATCTTTTTTTTTCTGATTTTGGAGTGTAATCAAGGCACTCCATGTGCTACATAACTTTTACCAAGTGATAAATTATGGGCCAGATTTACGAAGGCTTGCACGGAGTGTAAGAACAGTGTATGACGGCAGACAGGCAATATGTCTTTCGAGCGATTCAGCAATAGGGGCAGGTAGGGGCGTGCATGAGAGTTTCTAAAGATACTCTTGCATGGACAGTGTTAGGGTATGCAAATTACCTCATTTGCTGCTGAAAGCTATGCAAATGAGGTAAATTTGCGATCCAGGAACCACTAACCTGTCCGTGTAAAAGTAGTGTTATCTGCAGAAATGTACTCCGTTGGTAACGGAGTACCATTCTGCAATTAGCTAAACGGAGCTATGACAGCTCCAAATAAAGGATGCATCTAGTTAAGGAAGCATGCCAATGGCCAAATATAAGGCCATTGGCATTTGCAAATGTTGTAAATCCTTAAAATCCAATGTTATTTTTGTTTCCCCGATCACCGATGTTTAAGTGTAGTGCAGCATCGTGCAAATATGCTGCGCTTTAAATAAAAAGAAAAAAGGGAAAAATAGCCACAAATGTGCTTTTACACTAAAAAGATTGTTCTGCCATGAAGGTGAATGGCAGGCTGCAAACAACATGGCCACTGAGTAGTGGTTGCTAAGGGGGGGAAGCTCAGTGTGAGAGATGTAGCCAAGCATTAGTAGGCAATCCTATGCAAATGAGGATAAAGATAGTGAATCCCAAATTTCCCTGGCATGTGAACCATGTCCCTAGAGTGTAAGTGTAGGAGTAGGGTAGTAGTTGAGTAGAAGATAGGTGACATCATGAGGGGGTATGTCTGAAAGACTGTAAGGTGATTGGAGCACAGTGGCGTGTGTTTGCCCTGAGTTGCTCAGGATTGGAAGAGGCGTGTTTACAGTGGTAGTAGCTAAAAACAAGAAACAAAAGGGGTACACCGTGGATATATCAGAAATGTATTGCAAACGGGCACACAGCATGTGCACGAGTGTGTGGGCGTGTGCGCACATGTAGGCGAGTGTGTGCGCGTGTGCGCTTGTTTGCGCGCCGCTGCCCCTTGTGGAAACAGAAATGGAAAAAGGAAGGAAAAGAAGTAGTAGGAAGTTAACCAAGGAGAACTAGCAGAGCTGCCAGGTGAAATATATCACAATCATCCAATTACACAGGCAGTTGACTAACCCAGCCCAGACCAGCAATTTAAACCCTGCAAACAGCAGTCTAACCTGTTTTTTCACAAGAACTCTGCAACACTGCAGTTTAGAAAGAATGAAAACTCAAAAAGCTTAAGGCTGACAAAATGTTAGGGGTTGCCATTGCTATTATAAACAAACATGTGCAAGGTGCTGAGGGTGGTGATGCTGTGAATGCTGCTGAGCATCCCACAGTGAGGAGACAGAGAAGAGTGTACAGACCCAGGGTAACCTACCAGGAGCTACATGAGCTGGAGATAGTGGAGTGCTATAGAATGGACAAAGACCTCCTGCAGCAAATTGTTGAGCTGTGCCGGCCATGCCTCACACACAGAACCAACAGAGGGGAACCCATCCCAGTGGATACCAAGATATGTGTAGGCCTATGAATACTAGCTACAGGTACCTTCCAGAGACCAACTGGTGATATGATGGGAGTTTCACAGGCATTAGCATGCAGGGTACTGCACCAGTTCCTGGATGCCATGTCAGCACATGTCGGCGAGCATGTATATTTCCCCAGTTCCAGTGAGGCATTGGCCAGCAATATGCGTCTTTTCCACCAAGTAGCAGAATACCCTGAGGTGGTGGGTGCAATAGACTGCACACACATACACATCAAAGCACCATCCGGTGAGCGAGGTAGTGTCTACATCAACCGCAAAGGCTTCCCCTCCATCAACTGCCAGGTCGTGTGCGATGCCCAGGGCATAATAATGAATGTGTGTGCTGGCTGCCCTGGAAGCTATCATGATTCCCACATCTGGCATCTGAAGCAGCTGTACCAGAAATTTGCCAATGGGGACATCCCTGACGGTCACCTAGTGGGGGGTGCAGGATATGCACTGGAGCCCTGGCTGATGACACCCATCAGAAATGCACACACAACCGAACAAGAACTTCATAATGAGGCACATGCACAAACAAGAAACATAATTGAGTGTGTGTTTGGGATGCTCAAGTCACGGTTCTGGTGCCAGGACACATCCGGTGGAGCCTTGCAGTACTCACCAACTACATGTAACCAGATTGTCATGGTATGTGCCATGCTACACGATATTATCCTGTGAAAACAGCTGCAGCAGGAACAGCATGGGGCAGGGCCAAACAGCCCCCCACCATTGCCAAGGCCTGCACAGGGACAGCATGACTCAGAGGAACAACCTGAGCCTGCCCCAGTAGGCAGACGGAGGAGTGGCCAGTATGCCCTGGCCTTGGCAAAGAGGCAATGCATAGCACATACACTGACTCAATAGGAACCCTGGAAATGACACCTCTCTCTGACCCGCACATACAATAAAAGGGATGTCTAACTTGACACTACCTGTTTTCAAACATGTATAGGGAGTGTATAACGTGCATCGACATAGGCAGCCCTGCAGCACCACCTGAGGCATGATTGCCCTATATTAAGCAATATAAAGCAGTGTTAAGCACATTTTACCACTAGTTAGCATATTTAAACACAATTGTATGGAGCTGCGTGCAGCGCAAACTAGCTCAGCATTGGGCAACATTGGACAACGTTAGGCAAAGTCAGGTAAACACACTCACACCTGCTTTACTGTTCCTTAACCAGTCAGGTCTGCCCAGCAGGAAAATAAAAAGCAGTGACAGGGCTCAAACTCAGGATACTGTGCACTATAGTCACAATACTGAACCACTAAGCCATGACAGCATTTCACTGGCACAGACACAGCAGTGCAATTGTAGACTTGCGCAAACACAAACAAATGCTGTATCATGCCCTCTGAACTTCCCCCCAGGCCTATGCAGACATATAACAGCAGGCCAGGCAGTGTGATGTGGGTTGGGTAGGCTATGAAGTCACAAACTAATATACGTGAAATTGGAAGCTAAGTTCTGTAGTACAGTAGTATGCCTCAAGCCAGTATGATAGGCAACAGTACAGACTGAAATGGAGTACCTGACATAGCAGTGCAGGCCTAGCAAATGTGTATAAGCGTCAGGTCAACCCTTCATCCAATGTACACCCACAGTAACAATCAGGTGTGCCCCTGGGTAGAAATGTACAAATAATAGCTGTCCCCCCTGTATGTAGAAATGTTGATAAGTCTATGCAAAGCAACTCATGGAAGCCCTGCAGGCACAGCATGCTTCCTGTTGATGTACAACACAAAGGTGAGACCTGAAGTAAAAAACAACTTGATTTCCCCCACACATATAGTATATATGTCCATACTGGGCATGCTCACACACTTCAATAAAAGAAGCAAATGTCAGTCAACAACATACTGAAAGGTCATACTGGGCATGCTCACACACTTAGGCCATGTCAGAGTACAGCAGTGGGCCACACATATCTGGCAGTTGCAGTTCTCACCCCAGAAACATGTCACTATTCACCAATCCTGCCTTGCGCGCACAGTGATATGAAAACAGACCCATATAATATATTGGACTCCTATCATAATCAAACTATGTACTACAAGTACTGAACTTGTTCAGAGAAAGGGAAAATTCAAAGAAGACCAATAAATCTCCGATCAGTATCATCAATAAACAATGAGCACTCCTAACATTATCCAATCCATGTTCTGGCAAAAATATTGTCAAAGAGTCCATAAAGAACCATGAAGCTTTCTTTCGCAATGTCATAAATATCAATATAAACACATATATGTTCTGAGTCAGTGCAAACTGTAAATGAATACATGTACATGACTGACACCGCCAACATCTTGTCAGACAGGTTCATACATATTTACCCCCTTTCACTGACAAAAGGGCCCATTATCATATCTGGAGACTGTGAAAACCCAGAAATCACATATACAATGGTTAAACAGCACTTTTCAAACCTAAAAACACGGCGTCTATGGGATGACATGGCTTCCCTTGCTGTGTCATATGTGAACTCCAAAATAAACAGACCCTGCACCTGAACAGTCTGTTGAGACTCACCCTCTGTACAGAATATGAAACCGTTGAATGTGTTACAGCAACATTTGGCACACACCACAAGTGTTGGTGCACAACAGACCATATGAACTATTGTCTTATAAGCCTATTAAGCCTGATCTGCAAGGCCATGGAGTCCATCATGATGGAACTCATAAACAGAGCTATTGTGAGCCTACAAATGCCCAACCCTACCAATTCCGTTTTGGTCAGGGGCAGATCATGGTTCCCAAACCTGCTAGACTGTTTTCAAGGCAGTCACCAAGGACATACATCAATGAAATGAGCTACACATGTCTCACATAGACCTTGGAAAGCCCTCTTCCAACATCCCAGACACATGTCGTAGCCACAAAATCAATAACCAGTGCATAAATATGTATGTCATCTGATGGATTACCAACTGGGGCACAGATAGATCCCACAAGGTAAGAATTGTGGTCTCCTGTTCAAGCTGGTAACAACCGCTGTCCCCCATGGCTCAGTCCTGGGACCCCTCCTGTCTGGTGTATACTTTTCAGAAATACAGTTAAACACACGAGGGCTATGTTTAGCAAAGTTTGTGGATGACTGCAAAAAAGTTGTCATAATTGATGTGTGGGACAACAGAGACATCCTTAAAAAAGGCCCCAGTCAGACATATGTGGTGTAAAAATACACCCTTGAGCTACAGTCATACAAATACCACATAGGTGCCAACACCCTAAATATGGAGGTGATAATAAGGGATCTATGGACACATGTGGATAGTCATCTCTACTTCCAGAAACATATTCACAAAGTGGTTAGAAAATCATGCTATGTGTTCCCACAAACTGCCAAGACTTTGCATATAGGTCAAAGGAGGTTCCCTCTACTCATCAGTCATCAGACCCATCAGAGAGTACCACAACACACCTGCGATGAATCTGACTAGGCACCTTCAGCAGCTGGAAAGACCCCTGAAGTACCGCAACAAAAGGATTACAGGCCTCAAACAGTTGCTCCATGCAACCAGACTGAATTTAACTCAGTCTGTACTCTGTTGCATACTGTCTATTCAGGAGATCTCTGCCCAACAGACAGGTCCATGTCCAATGCAGAACTGATGTACATGCGTTATCTGAAGTAAACCCAAGCTCATTGTACCACATGCTCTAGGGATATCATCATCACAACATTAAATAGAACATGTCGGAGGGATACATGACTAACGCACAGACTTCCCTTGCTTTGGAACAGGCTCCCAACTGACATTAAGCCGAGACCCTCACTAACACTCTTCCAGAGGAGTCTTGATGAGTGTATGTGAAACTGAACTGTCACACCATGGATCACTTCATCAACTCTACTACACAGAGGCCTAGGGAACTAACTCCATGGGTGGTGATAGCTGCACACTCTGGCCATACTAATATATGCCTTCAGGCAGATAGCCTATCACCTACCTATGTACCTATATATATATATATATATATATATATATATATATATATAGGGGGAACACAGTATAATAAGCCAAAGATGAATGGGCAGAGATGTGTATAAGAGGGTGACCATGACAGGGAGCCATCCAGGACTGTCCCACCCAGCACACATCCCAATGGCACGAAAGACATGAGGTGCACACCTCTCCCACTGTACATAACAGCCACCAGTATCTGTAAGCATTACAGTGTATGTGGTCCATGTGCCTGCTGTACAACATGACTGTACAGTAAAGTACACATCTACTATCTGTAGACATGTACCTGTCACATAGGTCCATAGGTATGTAGTAGACTATCTCCATGAAGGCATATTTCAGCCTACGCAAGTTGTGCAGCTTTCACCACACCATTGGGTAGTCTCCCAAGGCCTAGTTCTAATAGTTAGTACCCTAAGCCCCTTTCTAGTGGGGCTGCTGATTTGATGCCTGGCATGAACTGTCTGTTTCCCATCCACTCATCAAGGTTCCAATTGAAGAGTGTCAGCGAGGGGTTATGTCTGATGTACATTGGGACTCTGTTCCACAGTAAGGTAAGTGTCTGGGATGGTACTCTATCCCACCAGCATGTTGTATTCATCATTCTGATGAGGTTCATATCCCTGGAATGTGTAGGGTGACTCAATGTTGTTATGTGTAGATGGAGCATGTTCAACAGTTATGTGTTGGACAAGGCTCTGTATGTTAGGCAGAGTGTGCCTCTGAGTAGGTGGTACGCAATGAAGAACAGATTTAGTTTTACCAGTTGTGTTGCATAACCCAACTGTTTGAGGCCAGTAATCCTCTTGGTGAGGTACCTATGTGGTCTCTACAGCTGCTGGATATGCTAAGTCGAGTACACCCAAAATGGTGCACTGTACTCAATGATGGGTCTGATGATGTAAGAGAAGAGTGCCACCACTACCTCTTTGAATCCTGATGCAATCCCTTTGTTGATTAGGTGGGCCACATAGGATCTCCCAATCACTTTGGCAACATGGTTGTCAAAGGAAAGATGAATATCTACTTGTGTCCCCAGATCCATTATCACCTTGTTATTTTCAAGGGGGTAACACCCATGTGGTAGTTTGTGGGTATTTTGTTTTGAACAAAGAGGATCACTATGCATTCCTCCACAGTGAGCTTGAGGCCATGATTCTGACACCACACATCTGTCTCATAGAGTCCCTTCTGGAGAATCTGTCTTTCTTCCAGGGAATCTCTTATGACAAACACTTTACAGTTCCCAGGAAACGTAGTCAACCACAACTCTCCTGTGTTGGCATGTACATTTGAGAAGTCTATACCAGAACAGAACCCTGGGGGACACCAGTCATTACTGGTGTAGAGTCTGACATGTAGCCAGCAACTCATAATGTGTGGGATCTATCTGTGAGCCAGTTTGCAATCCATCTTGTGATGCATGGATTCATGGGCAGGTTGTTGAGTTCATCTATGATACCTGACTGGGGAATGGTGTCAAAGGCCTTAGTGAGGCATAGGTAGGCTGTGTGGATCTCATTTCAATCATCTGTAGCCTGGGTAACTGTCATAGAGATCCTTCCAGTTCAGGAGGTGTGGTCTGCCTTTGACCAAGCCAAACTGTGTGTGCTCAACTGTGTGAAGGTTCCCAATCTCTGTATTGCTGACTTCCATTATGATTGGCTCCATTGCCTTGCAGAACACACTTCTCAGGCTCATAGACCATGAATGCCAAGGGTTTTTTGTGGCCCCACCCCTGTGGAGTGTGAAGAACGTTGCTGTGCAATATTCTATGGGTACATATCCTGTAGAGAGCATGTAGAGAGAGGTGTAGGTATCCTTGATGAATATGGATACATCCTCACCCTATGTGCTATGATTCAGGTTCTGATGCTGGAAGGTATGGAATGAGTAGTTTCCTGGTAGTGCTGGTGTGCTGTTTGGAGCCTTGAACTAGGTTACCGATACTGCACAAATATCAATATTCTCCATAATGAGAAGTTCCTCGAGTGTGTGCATCTGGAGGCTGAGACTTCTAGCAATTGAATTGAAGTTGGATTTTGGTGATGGACAGAGAGAATCTGGTGTTGAAAATATGAATAAGTTCCATCCTAATAATTTATATACCCCAATTCTACACACCCCCTGTTAGATACTTTCTCTAAGTTAGTAGAGAATGACCTTCATAAATATTATAATACAAGGAACAATAAGAAGAAAAATAATGCACAGAATAATTTGACTTACCTACAAAGGAAAGCATTATTTGACCTTAAGAATGACCACTCTATCATGATTAGACCAGCAGACAAGGGAAGTCCCGTTGTACTGATGGACTATGCAGATTATACTAGAACTATGAAAACAATGTTGAGTGATAGATCGTTTTATGAAAGCACTGATATAGGGGAAGTTACTGTTAAAGTTTTTCGGGTTTGTGATACGCTGGATGATTTACTCAAGAGCTCTACTATTTCAACAACATTGTTTAAGTATTTAAAGGTTGATAACCCATGTATTCCAGTTATACAAGGTTTGCTGAAGATCCATAAGTCCATGGTGGATCCACCTATGCGACCAATATTAGCAGGGCAAGGTTGGCTCACTGAGCCATTTTCTTTGTTTGTAGAATACTACCTTAGACCAATAGTGGGGATGAATTCCTTCATTTTGAGAGATAGTAAACAGTTTCTCATGGACCTGTATGAATATACTAAAATACTACAGGACCATGAACCTTATATAATGGTGACCTTAGATGTGGTGAGCCTATTTACGGTGATACCAAATCACTCTGGTATATTGAGGGTGCAGAATTACCTGAGGAATAGGTCGGATTTAGATAATGCAACTATAGATCTCCTTATTTTATTTTTGGAGATTGTTTTATTTAACAACCTTTTTTTGTTTGAGGAGAACATTTTTATACAGAAGGATGGCGTAGCTATGGGCATTGCGTGTGCCAATAGCTACGCCAACATTGTTATGGCAGATTGGGAAAGGGAATTATTGTTCCCTCTAGATAGTTTTCAGAATAATGTCAGCTTCTACAGGAGATCTGTAGATGACCTTTTCCTTATTTGGAAAGAGGATGTAGTGACCCTGTTAGATTTTGTTGAGGTTATGAATGGGCTCACTAATTACCTCAAATTCACTGTTTGTCATTCAGCAACAAACATATCTTTTTTGGATGTTGGAATTATAAGACTGGAATGTGGACTTTTGAACACCACAATATATAGGAAACCATGTTATAAGAACACGTTGTTACATCGACGAAGTATGCATCCGAGGTATGTCTTTGACAATGTTATAAAAGGGCAGTTGATGAGAGCATCCATGCTCAATCCCACAGACATAGGTTTTACAAGAGAGATAGTTGAACTGAAACGTACACTAATAGATAGGTCTTATAATGAATTTGATATAGACAAAGTGGTGGTTGAGGTTGGTGGACTCAGAGATACTAGGGCACATCCCTAGTTTTCTGAGTGGAATGAACCTGAATCTAACCCTCCAGCTGATATGTCGGACAGCATGAGGATGACACTATTTTTTACGAGAGATGTTGTGAATGTTAAGGATTTAATAGGAAAACATTGGGATACACTACTCTTAGATGAAGTAGTAGGAGGGGTTGTGGGACCTACACCTGCATTTGTATATAAGAACAAACCTAATCTGAAGAGCATGTTATGCCATCATCGCCTTTCACAGAGTGGCCATTTTGGTAATGGTAAAGTTAATACTGTTCCCTGTTATAACTGTAACCAGTGTCAACACATTGATGTTAGTTTGAGTTTCATACATCCTGTGTCTGGAGCTGAGTATATGTTTAATACCAACACCAGCTGTACAAGTTGCAATGTGGTATATATTGCAAGGTGCGTTTCCTGTACTGCTTTCTACACTGGGAAAACTTGCAGACAGTTGAGGGAGCGCATCAGGGATCATGTTTACCATACACGGATAGGTTCTGACAACAATGCCATTGCTAAGCATGTTAAGATCTCTGGGGCTGAACATTATTTTAGTTTTTCTGTTATCCAATACATACATCCGAATATTAGAGGAGGAGATGTAGATAATTATCTGCAAGAGTGTGAGCTTCGCTGGATTATCCGCTGTAGAGCGGATAAGTCACCAGGTTTAAATGACAAAATACAAATTCACCCTATTTTGAAAAAGAGGAGGCTGATAAAACCTAAAGTTAGCTGATTTTTGTATTAATATGTAATATATTTAGTGATTTTAGCTTATATATTGTTGTATGACGAATGACATTATGATTGTTTGCCATTTTTTATATTTTTTATATTTATGTACTATGAGATTTAGATTTAGAATCCTTGTAGAAGTTTTAGAACTTTTAAATAGGGGTTTTTGTTGTTTGAAGGTGTGTCCCTGCTTCTGCTTTTAATTGATTAATTGAGTATGTTAATATCCTGTTAGGGTGGGGTTGATGTTATACTATATTAAGATTCCACTGACTATGGAGGATGTAAAGTTTGACAAAGCCTTCGGGTGAAAACGCTCACTTCCTATGGATAAAGATTCTGTTTTATGGTGATGTGGAGTTGGATTATTCTTACATGAACGTATTCTCTATCACTACCTGAGGACGTGTTTTTGAGGAGATTACAGCTGTCTGTTCCTGTATGTGCTGTGGACATTTATTTATACATACATACATATAAACATCCATTGGTGTACATATAGATATACATATAGGTACATATACAGTCCACCTTTCATAGTGGGAATATCAATTATGCGAAGTATGTGAGGTATACATTTATGCAATGATATTGCACAGTCTTGTGTGAAATGCATTGAAGGTGTTCTCAGCCCATGTGGCTTTAGCAGGCCTCACTGGCTGCAACACTGCAAACCTAACAAATCACACCCACAGTGTTTAACCACCACATGTCATATACCAGCACTGTATGCTGTCTTGTTTGCCACACACAACTACCTACATACAAATATGCACATAACAACCTTCACTAACATATATATGACCTCCCTTCAGAAACAGTTGCAGTATGTCCCTTGCTCTATGCACATGTACAGATGCTAATATATCTGACACAGATATATCTAACCATATGTGTGTGCCATACACACACAAGGTCCACACTGTTGTAAGTCCCTGGACCTCATGGCTGACCTGTTGGGCCTTGCTGCAACATGAACAGGTGTCACGTGTGAGCACACAGTAATATTAGAGGGTGTATAAATAGCTGCAAATGCTAGATTAGCATACTAGCCTGGTACAGCAGTTTCCAATGCTAAGCTACACGTTGATATGACTATCATGCATGTGTTACGCTGTCACATCCATGGTTATATAGCTGTATGCGCTACTCCCCCAAACAGCCATTGTCCACACTACTGTACAGAACACAGATAACATGGTTCAGATGTTTGACATTTAATGCTGAGCTACATATACCACAGTTATGTACCACTGCACACAGCTACACACTGATTTGTCCATGGCAGTAGTTATGCAGGGCATCTGTGCATAGATACATACTGCCGCCACATATTGATGTTTCAAAGTATGTAGAGTAGTCTTCAAATACATCTACTACATGCCAGTAAATACATATCTGTTACATACCTTTCATTTGTATGAGTTCGTAGTTTTCAGTTTGCTGTATCTTTGGCTTTATTTAATTATTTTCTTTTTTGTATGTATTTTTTTTTTATTTATTAGTTTTTTTTTCCACTGGTGTGGGTGGGGGTGGGGGTGTGTCTCTCTCTCTCTCTCTCTCTCTCTCTCTGTCTCTGTGTGTGTCTCTTTCTCTCTCTCTCAGCATCTGCAATGGGATGATTGCATGTGTGGCCAGCAAGTACAGCCTGCTTTTATAGGTATCTGCACATGTGCATGTGATGGCCTCTGCACCACTTGGTGGCCACCATTTGGTAATTGCATGCAGCCTGCTGTGTGGTAATTGCAGTACTCACTGTCATAACAACCCAATGCTATAAATTGCTATGTCAGGCAGGCGTAGCCCTTTCAACTTTCCAAAGTGGGGCCCATGCTTGTTTGCTGTGGACACCGTTGTGTAAGTCAGAAGGTTGGTATAGTTCTTATATCTGAAGCTAGGGGAGTACCCAGTGATTTGAATGTTGTACTCAGACCTGAATGTTGCCACATCCAGTACACAGTTGTCAGTGTAGAATTGTACTCACCCCTACAAATACTAACACAAGATACATGGGAGTATGTAGTTTCTTTTCTACTTATACAATTAACTGCCATACAAAAGTAGTTATTGAGATGTATTCATTTGCCACATGAACTGTTTGTGAACTGCTATACTGTGAATATTAATTTACTCACTTTTGAACAGTTTGTGCTTTTTTAGTGTTGGCATTAGCACAGGCTGCTCAAGAAAACTGGACAAATTTCAGTACTGAGTATGCCTACCTACATCCTTGGTAGAACCTGAACACAGGTTTATTGTACATTTGGGTAGGGGTGCAGAAGGAGAGAGAGCATTATGTATTAATGTGTGAACTTTATCTTGCTGGACTTAAAGGGTTGCTGTGTACCTGTTAGTTTACCAAGGCAAGTAGTCTGTCTGTGTAGCTCCCAACTGTGGACCTATCCAGATGGTAGCCAGAGGTTAGCCTGTTATTCTTTGTACACCACAACGGTCTTTTCAGCACTGAAACAATGGCATTGTCACAGTTGGTTGCTACCAGTACATGGCTACATCCCTTGGTATTTCAGTGTTGTACTCCTACATAAGGGTATGCTTCTGGAACTCCTTCCAAAGCTATTTGCACAGTGTGTAACAGCAGAATAGCTGATATGCCTGTGTGTTTCTGCCTCTGCCAGGCCTCTCAGACACTCAGGTACATATTTGAACAGACTCAGGGAAAAGTAGGTAGAAGTGAGGTACACCTTTACAATATTAGGGACATTAGGTTGAGACTTTGAGAGAACCAGAGCATATGGATTAATACGCATTTCCTGAAGTGCAAGCTGTGTCTAACTCTTACTTATTGTCATTATTCATTAAGTGTAATTCATCACCTTTCTGCCTAATGTCAGTAGCT
Organism: Protopterus annectens; assembly: GCF_019279795.1. Taxonomy (NCBI): domain Eukaryota; kingdom Metazoa; phylum Chordata; order Ceratodontiformes; family Protopteridae; genus Protopterus; species Protopterus annectens. The sequence goes on from NC_056726.1 coordinate 1,042,711,228, forward strand.
TTCAGAGGGATTCAGAGGGACACAGCTAAAACCTGTCTCGAAATCTGGGACATGCCTGAAAATTAGTCACAGTTGGGAAGTATGGCCTCTGCCCTAATCAGATATGCTAGTGTTTGTCCTGCTATGATACTGTGTGGGGGTTGTAAAGTGCTGCTGTAACATTATTTCCTGCTAGAATGGCTGGATCTGTTTTCGCAGTCATGTAATGCAATTCCACAACAACTGCTGGTAAAGATCCACAGAACAGGATTTGTGTTATGGCATTCCTATTTGACCTTTACATTCACTCATTCTGATGCATGATTTATTGATTTCAGCACCAATTTGTTGTATGTTTACCATGGCTCAGTGTTACTTCATGCAGTCTAGTGTGTACAAGGTCTGGGGTTCGAGACTGACAGAGGTATTTTATTTTGCTGCTGAGCAGAACAAGGGCCCTGACATACAGAGTGACTAAGGCACTTTTAAGCAGTTGTAAGCGGGTTTGCGTGGGTTTGCATGATGCTTAGCTAAGCGCACACAAGCGCACACAGATGCACACTCGCGCAAACCCGCTAACTACTGCTTAAAAGTGCTTACTCCCGCTAACCCCCGTGCTCATTTCTTTGAAAGAAAAGAAAATGGGGAGATAGCAAAGTGGTGTAAACGGGGTACAAAGAGGGAAAGACAGTAGGGAAAACAGCTCAGGATGTGCAGGACAGGTATAGGGAAGGCCAATAGCTGCCCATTTCTTTAACAGCAACGGCTGTGCGTTTGCAATCATTTTGGAGCGAAATACGAAACCTTCAACCCCTGTGAGAGGGGTGAGGACAACAAAGTGTGTTGTACTGCCAATTAAATATCAGTTTATGTGTCCAGCGGACATGTGTGCAAAATGGGCAGCTATGTATGGGGCGTAATTTTTTTTTTGGGAGCTGAATGCCCTTTTTTTTCAGGTGAGAGTGGAATGTGGGGTAGGGAAAGAAGGTATATTTGGGGAGGTAGGTTGTGGAGGTACACAGACAAAACAAACAAGATGCATACAGGGGCAGAATATGACACATGGTGGGTGAACACCACTGACGGGGAAGGATGTTTGGAACTCGCAAGCCCATGAGCCCACAGATGGCAACAGTGGAACTGAGATCCCCACCCATGGGCAGTCACCACTGCACCTTCACAGCCCAGAGGATGGCTGTGCTGGGGGCTACATAGGAGGGGCAGGCTCACCCATGAGTTGCGCCACCTGTGCCTCAAGCTGGCATAGAGGATCAGTGACAGAACGTTTGATATCCCTACGCACCGCAGCCTGGACCGTCCGGAGGGTGATAGGTGGCCCTCCTCCGCCCACGCTTGCATGGGGGGATGAGCCCCATCCCCTGCAGTGCTTCCACCCGAAGGTGGAACAGAGCCAATGGAGGAGGAGGAGGTCCGAGGCTGGGCACCGGACCTGCTGGTGCCAGGTGCCATCGCCAGCTGAGGTGGGACAGGTGGGTCCGCTGGGAACGGCCTTCCCATACGTTCTATGTTTAGGAGGATTTAATGAAAATATGGGTTAGTAACAGTCATCAGCATTCCCAATTAGTTATAACAGCATGAGAAGTGTTCCCATTAACCCAACACAACAGAGGTGCAACAGTTGAACAGCAAGCATGACACATGCATATATGGGACAGCAGTGGACATTGCAACAGCATGCAGGTTTAATTGATGGCAACAGGCCGCTAATATTGTGGTATTTGAACAGGGCACATGCATCAAAATAAATGCAGATATTTATAAACCAATAGGACATATGTCCCAACAAATGTTTTCAGATTAGACATACCCATTTGTGGAATTGCATTTTTTATGCACATACAGTAGGGTGGAAAATGATAGCTCCATTAACAACTTATATATCCTTCTAGTTTACACTATATTCCTGTTGACTACAGTTATATGTCCCCTACATGTATTATTACACTACACAATTGTCCTTAGATCATGAAATGGGTCTTGCTAGATCTTTATATACATGGGCTGTATCTGACATACAAACTGTCCTGGATGCAGATGTTCCTGCTACATATTTTGTGAGTTGCTCAGACACACTACTGCTGAGATGGTACACTGACAGCTCTACTTTCATATACTTATCTAGATATGTGTAGGTGAAATTATCAGTTATATGTTAACAGCTCCCTACATTTCTGCCAGCACAATGACATTTCTGGGGAACACAATACCAAGCTACTCATGTGCCATATTAACCTGTACATGCTGGGCATGAACCAACAGTTGAGGACTGTGAATATGCTTAAAAGCTGCTGGCACTCCGTTCATCCACTTTATATGGGCCTACCCAACTGTGTGTTAACAGCACTTAATACAACAGTACTATTTCTATAATACAAGAGTTCAACAACATATCAAAGAAAATGACACTGACACACTCCAGGAATTATACCTTTATTAAAGACTTAATACACTTTTCAAGAAGCTCTCTTATTTATTTTATATGACAGTACATGCAGAATAATTATTAGAGAATTATTAGACCTTTATTTATTGTGTTTAAACACATTTTCAGGCTCTCTCATTTATTTTACATAACAGTACATGCAGAATACTTACTAACCTGCCTGGTGGTGCAGCTTTAGCAGCCTATCTGCATAGGCTTGCTGATTTGCAGCATGGACACCTGCAGCTGTGAAGTAATTGAAGTGATATTGAGACATACCTATCCATAGTATACACTAGAATAGCAGTTCTTACATACTTAATTCCATGGCTACTTACTCAGTAGTGGGGCATTGGGCATCCCACGGGCCTCCTGGATCCACTGGTCCAGTTGATCCACCTTGCATCTTTTCAGGTCTGCATAGTGGTGTCTGACCTGCACACCAGTCCGAGGGACGCCTGTGGCAGTGGTGAGTTCATGAGCTAGACCGCCCTAGGCTTCCGCTTTGTATTGGGTGCCCTGCTACTGGCCCCGCAGAAGTCTAACCTCATGATGGTGGACAAGGAGCCAAACTATTACTTTGGATTCCTCAATGCCCCAATGTTGAGCTCAAAAATGAGAGCCCTCTCCAGCACTGGCCATTGCTGCCTGCAGATGGGAGCTACAACCAGTTGTGGCTAGTATTCCCACCTATGGAGCTTAAATATGCATCATTTCCCACACTTATTTGTGATTGGCCAGTTTTGAAAAAACGCAGCTGAAGGTACACCCGCTTAGCAATGGGTAAATTTACATTGATATGTATGTGTGTGTTGAAAGTGCATACTTATAAAAAGCTGTCATGGGTTAGTGGTTCAGTACTGTGATTATGGTGCACAGTATCCTGGGTTCGAGGCCTGTCATTGCTTTTTATTTCACTACTGGCCAGACCGGCTAAGAGGTGTGGCTATGTTTTACTGACTTTGCTCTACGTTGCTCTACATTGCCCGATGTTGCTCTACGTTGCTCTATGTTGCGCTAATTGGCACAATGCGCAGCTCCGCGCAAAGCTATTGCACTAGTTAAAGTAGTGCTAAGCTATGAGCAATTATACTGAAATGCGCTTAATACTGGTAAACTTTGCTTAGCAGTGCTTCACATTGCTTAAGATACATTACTTGTGCATTCATCAGTATGCATAACCGTTTCACTTTCTTATATATATATATATATATATATATATATATATATATATATATATAAATACGTTCACTACTACATAGGCCATTTCAATGCTTTTTAATAAAATTTCATTGTTAAATGGCAGGAATTCTTTTCATATACGGATTTCCAATAGGAAATAAAAAGGGGAGCAGTGGGACTCAAACCAGGAATGCCTCTTCTTAGTGCAAAGGTTCTTCCACTACGCTATTGCTATTTTGCTTAATTTGCATATAAGTTTCTTATTATCCTCTTCGATGTCTTACTGCTAACTGTAGCTAAGCAATGGGCAAACCCACGCAAACACGTGCAAATACAGGGAGCTATATTGGGAATAATAAAAAAAAAATGTTTACATTTTATTATTGTACTGGGGTTTAGAATGTGGGGGAGTGTAGTGTTGAGAATGTACACATTTGAGCTGACTCGCTCATGTCAGTTGACATTTCCCTATTGTGAGACTTGCAGGGACGTGGATTTTTGGACTACTCGTCAGTCCGACACGCCCCCTACACTCGTGCATGTTCCATGTTAGCCTTAGAGTTGAGGCAGCATGTCTTCATTAATATGCATGGTGCACTGCCATCTTATTCTTACACTGGCATTTCCATGTAGGACTACTCTACTCTTACATGGAGGATTCGTGAATCCTGGGGTATGACTTTATAAGAAAGAATAGAAGACCATACTGCGTTGCATAGAAGTAGTTTAAAATTCATGTCACTTTGCACCCATACTGTGAAATAAATAATTCACACTTAACATTTCAATAAATAGTCTCACTTCTCTGTATTTCCCTTTTGCTGTCTGTTTTTGATGTCTCTTTCACTCACACAATACTGTAATTATTCCTGGTAAAAAAAAAGAGATTTCAGTTATGTTATGTAGAATATAAAGAGACACCAAGAAAAACATTTAAGAATATTAATTTTTAAGAAAATCAGTTTGTTTTCATATTTTCATGTATGAATTATATTAGCATATGGCAAATAATAAAAATAAAGCAAGTCCAAAACAGTGCTACAATAAAACAAAAGAGAAATGAAGCAAAAGGTATACATCACCATAGAAACTGTAGCTTAATAAAAACAAGCGTTTTGATGCATTATTTAAACTGATGCTATTCTGTTTGAAGGTAAGCACTAGCTGCAGAAAAGCTATTAAGGTAATAAGAACATTTTCCTTAGACATAATGTAAAATGCATTTAACTTTAAAAGTTGCACAACTGTATTTTTAAATGCAGAACAAACAAATGTGTTGCTTAGTTTAAATTGTTTGGGGAGGGAGGGTACAAACTAATGATGCAGTAGGGCTTCTACAGTTGCAAAGGACAAAGCACAAATATAGAACTCCAAAAAAGAACAAACTGGTAAAATAACAAAAAAGCAAGCAGGCTGTAAGTACTCCAAACCACACTATTTATTGTGAGTGCTTTCGTCAGACACAATGCTCCAACTTCATCACACAAAAGAAAAGATAACAATTAACTACTTTATATACTTACAAGTGGATGCAATTAAACCAATCACAAATTAACCATTAGTAAATTACATTCACTAATGTATGTAGGGTTATAGAAACATCTAACTCCATTGTGGCAACAGTAAACAGTTCAACTAATAAAAGATATCTTCTCCATTTACAATATGTATACTTAAAACCATATGCAAAACATATCAGAAACCTATACATAAATACATACATGTAATAAAAATATGTACGCTCATCATCATCTTCTTTCAACTATTCCCATTAGGGGTCGCCACAGCGGATCACCTGTTTCCATTTCTTCCTGTCCTCTGCATCTTGCTCTGTCACACCAACCACCTGCATGTCCTCTCTCACCACATCCATAAACCTTATCTTAGGCCTTACTCTTTTCCTGTTACCTGGTAGCTTCATCCTTATATATATGTTAAAGATTAAAAATGAACAAGGTGTAATACCCTTTCAGCTAAAATACTAGGGGAGCTAAACACATAGTTGATACAAGTGTGGGTAATTATAAAGTAAAAACTCAAACTTGAATGATTTTTACTTAATTATTCTTACATTTAAAAATTCAACTTATGTACATGAATATGTATATGTATATATATATATATATATATATATATATATATATATATATATATATATATATATATATATATATATATATATATATATATATATGTGTGTGTGTGACTAAAAGACCAAAAAACATGGTCAAGTATATACAAATGCAACCTTATGGCAAATATGACACTGGCTGTAGGTAGGCAAATAAAGGCCAGTGTGACACTTACTTTAGAAAGGCATACAAAATATACTTAAACACTTAGAAAAACTGAAGTGCTGGTGCACAAGCTATAGGCACTACCTAGCAAGTGCTTTAAGCTTTAAAAGGCATTTGATTGATACATATTCATTAAGGCCAGGAGGTATGTGGGCCAATGTGCGAACTTACCACATAAGCTCACATTCCTCAAGTTTAAGTTCCCATGGACCTCCTCGTATATTATGTTCTAACTGTTGTATTACTGCAAACACAAACTTGTGAGTGGGGTAATCTAAAATGTGTTTTGCCAACGCATTTGTAGTAATCTGTTTGTGTATGCTGTACTGGTGTTCGTATATACTTTGTTTTATTTTTCTTTCAGTTTTGCTAATGTAGTATCATGCGCACCCCTCGCATAAGGCTACATAGACTACTCCGTTGGTGTCACAGTTAAATTTGCCTTCTATATTGTATGTCCTATCCCTAATACAAAGTTTATTGCCCGTCTTAATAAATTTACACTGAGGGCAACTACCATATTTGCCATACCAAAAATACCCTTACATATTTTTCTTTGTTTCTCTAACAGGGGACATATTGGATCCCCTCCTATACGTGAATCGTGGGGCTGCTTCCAATATTTTATTAAGACCATCGTCTTCCAAAATTATGGTCCAATTCTTAAAAAGAATGTCCCTAATGTTTTTTGGAATCTGCAGAATAGGTAACAAGAAATCTTGTGCCTGTATCAAGTGTTGGGTTCGCCCTCTTTTGAATTGGTTGTTCAAAAGATGTATTATGTATTGCTTCATAGCCTTTGTGTACAATAGGTCTAAATACCCTGACAGCCTTTTAATATTTACATCATGGAAGATGTGTTCAAAAAAACTTAGTTGGTGCCCTTTCTTGAGGAACATAGATTTTAACAAATTGCATTCTATCATGTAATCATTGTCACTCAAAACCATCCTATCAGCCCTAACTACCTGTCCATTGACAACCGCCTTCTTCTGATGGTAAGGGTGGCTGCTTGCAAAATGTAAAAAAGCATTTGAGTAAGTGGGTTTACGATGGATGGTGGTCACATATCTACTATTCGCCCTATCTTTAAACAGATATACGTCCAAAAAGTTAATGGAATCTATGCCCACTTGGAATGTAAATTCCAGAAACTCTGTTAAAGTGGTGATATCTGCAATAAAGGACTCTATACGGGTAGCCTCACCTTTCCAAATGAAACACATGTCATCCTGGTATCTTGTATACCAAACCACGTAATCTTTGAACATTGTGTTGTTAAACAAAAAAACTCTCTCCCAATAGGCCATCACGCAGTTGGCGAAACCCATTGCAATACCTGTTTTCTGAAGAAAAAATTGCCCATTAAACCATAGGAAATTGTTAGACAAGACTATGTCTAGAAGGGTTTCGATTACATAAATTTCTTCACCATCCATCCCTTTCATGAGCAAAAATTCTTTAATCCATTCAATACCTAACTCCTGTGGTATCACTGTGTAGAGATCTTTAATATCTCCAGTGAGGAAGATAAAATTCTCATTAAATTCTAAGTTGTTGTTCTCGAGGAAACTCCATGAGTCATGGCAGATTTGTGGTTCAGTTTTTATATAAGGTTTTAACTTATTGTCCACAAATTTAGCACTTGCATACATAATAGACCCCTCTCCCATCCACTATGGGTCTGAATGGGGGGTTATTCAGGTCCTTGTGGATTTTAGGAGAACCAAAAAGCATTGGTATAATAGATGCTGGCATTTTCAAATACTGGAGTGTGTCAATGTCTATGCTCCCTTCTAAAAATAAATCATTAAAAATGCTATTAATCCTCCTATAAGCACCATTGACTTCATTAAGGCTGACATGCTCATAAACATCACTGTTTAAATAAACTTCCATTCAATTTATATATTCAGTTTGGTCCATAAAGACAAGACCTCACCCTTGTCAGGATTCATGACTCTGATTTTACATAAATTTAACAAGTTAATGAAATCTAACTTGTCAGAAGAAATATTCTTTTTAACATTCATGTTGTTCATATTGTTAGATAACATAGCTCTTAGGTCCATCTCACAAACTTTTTCAAAGATAGCCAAAGACTCTTGAAGGGGAGGGTTAAATAAGCCTGACACTCTTAAGTTATTAGTGAGTAAAAAATTAACACCCATAAGGCATGTCAAGTTAAGTTTGCATACAAATAATTTCAAATCAACGATAGTTTTGACTAAATTGGCCCTTCTGTCAGGTACAAAAGAGAGCCCCTTGGCAAACACATTTACCATGTCATTATTAATGTCAAGTAAAGTAAAATTAAGGATTTTAAAATCTCCTTCCAGACTTACAAGGATTTTTAAATTGTCCTGATTCATCTCCTTCACTGATTCTGGTGTCTCCTCTGGTGTCCCTGGTTCCTGCTGTTTCGCCATTGATTGTGTTGGTTCCCCCGATGCTCCTGAAAACCCTGTTGATTATTCCTGTTCACATTGTTGTTATTTGCAGCCTCTCTTTGTTGGCGGTTATTAGTTTGCTCCTGATTATTCCTAATCCACTCGCTGCGCCATACTGAAGGTGTTTGTATGTCCAGTTCACCATTCTCTATGCTGGCAGCAGAATTCAAATTGTCCATGTCATCGAGTGGGCGTTGTTCAAGTGAACCATGAGCATTCGCCATAGGTTTAGAGGTTTCCGGGAGCGGGGGATAAGCCAACCCCTTTGAATAATCATTAATGTCTCTTACAATTTTCTTCTTTTTAGTCTTAATGGTTTTTGCCAGACTGGAATCTATACTTGAGAAAATCCTGCCATAATCGAATCTGTACCTTGCAAAGTCCGTGTCCCTAGTGATAGTATGCTACAACATTTCAAGCTCAGACTTGAGCGACTCGATTTCCAAGGTATAATGTTTAATGAGCATTTTGAGAAATTCTATGCCTTGCTGATCAAATAAGGTGATAAGTTCCTGATGAAATATAGAATTGTTTACCATCCCTACTGGATAGCACCATTAGCGTAACCATTTGGGCACAATCTTTTTAGAGATGCACTCATGAAAATAGGACACCTCCAACTGTAATTTATGGCATTTATAGAGTTTTTGGTCAAAGTCATTAAGGTGTGTTACGATAGAGGTAACATAATTATCAGTTCTAATGGGCGCACTAGGATTAATTACACTATTAAAAAATAAGGCATCTCCTAAATAAGTTACCATAGAAGGAATAGCCACAGCTCTCATAGCAGTCAATGCCTGTCCCTGTTCAGCAGCTAACAAGCTGTTTCTGTCATCAAAGTTAGCTGAATTTCCCTCAAGCAAAGTTGTTCTCAATGTTTCAGTTGATACCTCAGAGGACATGAGGGGCTGACCACTTAAACCTGGGCGGTTAGTTGCTGACCCAGTTGGTCTTTGACCACTGATAATGTTCCTATCATCCATCCGTTGTGTTAAGGTATCAACCCTGTTGAGTAGCTCCTGCACCAAGGCAATAAGATTACCAATGGCATTCACCTCAGAGGTTGCACTTGGTGAACTTGCCATACTGTTGTCTTGTGAAAATAGACCGTGATGTTGCACTGACACCATTTGCCGTTCAGAAAACAATGAAAGAACTCCAAAAAAGAACAAACTGGTAAAATAACAAAAAATCAAGCAGGCTGTAAGTACTCCAAACCACACTATTTATTGTGAGTGCTTTCGTCAGGGACAATGCTCCAACTTCATCAGAAAAAAGAAAAGACAACCACTTTATATACTTACAAGTGAATGCAATTAAACCAATCACAAATTAACCATCAGTAAATTACATTCACTAATTCATGTAGGGTTATAAAAACATCTAACTCCATTGCGGCAACAATAAATTCAACTAATACAAGATATCTTCTCCATTTACAATATGCATACTTAAAACCATATACAAAACATATCAGAAACCTAAACATAAATACATACATATAATAAAAATATATACGTTAAAGATTAAAAACTAACAAGGTGTAATACCCTTTCAGCTAAAATACTAGGGGAGCTAAACACATAGTTGATACAAGTGTGGGTAATTATAAAGTAACAATTAAAACTTGAATGATTTTTACTTAATTACTCCTACATTTAAAAATGCAACTTATGTACATGAATACCGTGGTGGTGCAGCGGTAGCATTGTCGCCTCACAGCAAGAGGTTCTCCCATTTGATTCTCGGCTGGAGCACCGTTTGTGTGGAGTCTGCATGTCCTCGCCGTGGTCGAGTGGTGTTTGAAAGACATGTGTGAATAGGCATGCCTTTGTTGAAGGTTGGGCGTCGGGCTGGCACCTCAGCACCATAAAAATCTACTGCCAATCATTAGCAGACTGGAGTTCCTCTGTGGCGACCCATAGACGGGGAAAGTCGAAAGAAGAACAACAACATGTGTGAATAAAAGATCAAAAACCATGGTCCAGTAGACAAGTATATATAAATGCAACCTTATGGTAAATATGACACTGACTGTAGGTAGGCAAATAAAGGCCAGTGTGACACTTACTGTAGAAAGGCATACAAAATATACTTAAACACTTAGAAAAACTGAAGTGCTTGTGTATGCTGTACTGGTGTTCATATATCCTTTGTTTTATTTTTCTTTCGGTTTTGCCAATATAGTATCATGCGAACCCCTCGCATAAGGCTTTTTTACATTTTTCAAGCAGCCATCCTTACCATCAGAAGAAGGTGGTTGTCAAGGGACAGGCAGTTAGGGCTGCTAGGATGGTTTCGAGTGACAATGATTAGAATGCAATTTGTTAAAATCTATGTTCCTCAAGAGATGGTACCCACTAAGTTTTCTTGAACACATCTTCCATGAGGTAAATACTAAAAGGCTGTCAAGGTATTTTAGACCTATTGTACACAAAGGCTATGAAGCAATACATAATACATATTTTCAACAGCCAATTCAAAAGAGGGCAAATCCAACACTTGATACAGGCACAAGATTTCTTGTTACCTATTCTACAGATTACAAAAACATTAGGGACATTCTTTTTAAGAATTGAACCATAATTTTGGAAGATAATGGTCTTAATAAAATACTGGAAGCAGCCCCATGATTCACGTATAGTAGGGAACCCAATATGAAATGCTTGTTAGAGAAACAGAGAAAAATATGTAAGGGTAGTTTTGGTATGGCAAAATGTGGTAGTTGCCCTCAGTGTAAATTTATTAAGATGGGCAATAAACTTTGTATTAGGGATAGGACATACAATATAGAAGGCAAATTTAACTGTGACACCAAGGGGGTAGTCTATGTAGTCTTATGCGAGGGGTGCACATCATACTAAATTGGCAAAACCGAAAGAAAAATAAAACAAAGGATATACAAACACCAGTACAGCATACACAAACGGATTACTACAAATGCTTTAGCAAAAAACATTTTAGATTGCCCTACTCACAAGTTTGTGTTTGCAGTAATACAACAGTTAAAACATAATATACGAGGAGGTCCATGGGAACTTAAACTTGAGGAATGTGAGCTTATGTGGTATGTTTGCACATTGGCCCACATACCTCCTGGCCTTAACAAATATGTATCAATCAAATGCCTTTTAAAGCTTAAAGCACTTGCTAGGTAGTGCTTATAGCTTGTGCACCAGCACTTCAGTTTTTCTAAGTGTTTAAGTATATTTTCCATGCCTTTCTACAGTAAGTGTCACACTGGCCTTTATTTGCCTACCTACAGTCCATGTCATATTTACCATACGGTTGCATTTATATATACTTGTCTACTGGACCATGTTTTTTGGTCTTTTATTCACACACACACACACACACACACACACACACACACACACACACACACACACACACACACACATATATATATATATATATATATATATATATATATATATATATATACATATATTCATGTACATAAGTGCATTTTTAAATGTATGAATAATTAAGTAAAAATCATTCAAGTTTTAATTTTTACTTTATAATTACCCACACTTGTATCAACTAGGTGTTTAGCTCCCCTAGTATTTTAGCTAAAAGAGTATTCTTCTTCTTCTGGCTTTTCCCGGTTAGGGGTCGCCACAGCGGATCACCTGTCCAGTCATGATTGGCAGTGGAGTTTTACAGTGTCGAGTTGCCAGCCTGATGCCCAACCTTCCACAGAAGGCGCACATATGCACACACTCACATCTAGGGCCAATTTAGAGTGTCCAATCCACCTACAGCATGTCTTTGGGATGTGGGAGGAAACCGGAGCACCCGGAGGAAACCCACGCAATCACAGGGAGGACATGCAGACTCCACACAGAAGGCACCCCAGCCGATGATCGAACCGGAGAACCTCTTGCTGTGAGGCAGCAATGCTAACCACTGCATCACCGTGGCTGCCCAGCTAAAAGAGTATTACACCTTGTTAATTTTTAATCTTTAACATATATATTTTTATTATATGTATGTATTTATGTATAGGTTTCTGATATGTTTTGTATATGGTTTCAGGTATACATATTGTAAATGGAGAAGACATCTTGTATTGGTTGAATTGTTTACTGTTGCCACAATGGAGTTAGATGTTTTTATAACCCTACATGAATTAGTGAATGTAATTTACTGATGGTTAATTTGTGATTGGTTTAATTGCATCCACTTGTAAGTATATAAAGTTGTTAATTGTTTTTTCTTTTGTCTGATGAAGTTGCAGCATTGTCTCTGATGAAAGCACTCACAATATATAGTGTGGTTTGGAATACTTACAGCCTGCTTGCTTTTTTGTTATTTTACAAAGCACAAATATGGTTATATGGATTTTAAGTAATAACATCTTTCTTGAGCATAAAGCTAGCATTCATGAAGGACAGAAGTCCTTTAGCTTTATGAAGAAGGATGCTCTTTTAACTGCTGACTTTAGGAACAAGTCATTCCACTGGTCAATAATACTCAGGGCCAATTTGCATGCATCAAGAAAGACTTCCTAGAGGTAAGGGTGGATGCAATTCCAACAACAAACAAAGGTCAGACAGACATGCCAGTGACTATGATTTAGAATAACTACAAATTCTACACACTTGCGCCTGATTCCAAAACACAATGTGTGCACCAGAGAACAATTAAATGTAACAAAGTAGTACTCTGATACTTTGTTGCCAAGCATTCAGAGGAAGCTACTTTTACTTAATTTCCTTTTCAGTAAATATAACCCATATTAAGATAGCTGCTGGCAATTATGCACAATAAAGTAGATGATGTCATCCGTCTCCCAGTCATACCAGGCCAGAGCTGGAATAGTTCTGTTCCATATCCAACTTCCCCTGTGTCTTTGGTGCAACTGATTGCATCCACATTCCAATCAAACCCCCTTCTAAAGATGATATAGAACATTAGTTTAGTGGAAAAGTCTGGCTATTGCTCAGTTGTCAGGTAGTATGCTTAGGAGATGACCTCATTATTAACCTGATGGCAACACAACCCAGTAGTGTGAATGATGCAGCTATCTGGAGATACAGTACCCTGAGGGGGGGGGGCAGTATTTCAAGTATTTCTGTGTGTGATTGATGTGTTCTATCTCATGAGATGGTAGCATGAAGCAACACTTCTAATGTTCTGTCCACTTATACCAACAGGTGGCCACAGATATCCTTTGGAGCCCAGGCTCATGACACTATTCAAAAGCCTTTTGACACCTGCTGTGGATACATTCAATAAAGTATACATTGTGACAAGACATACTACTGAGAGATTGTTTGGTATGCAGAAATCATGATTTGGATGTCTGGACAGATGTGGGGGTAAACTGCAATGCACATTTAAAAAAGACTGCACAAATGGCCATTGTGTATGTTGTGTTGCACAATATGATTGCATCTAAGCATTGTGGCCTGCCAGCCCTAGGTGTGGGAGATCTACCTCAAGAACCACAGTTGTCCAAAGTGGAGCTGCAAGACAATTCCTAGGATGATCAGAAGGGTGCAAGAGATAGAGCATTCAGTTGTCATTAATGAAGACTGTGGCTGTATATGTTAGCTGAGACAACACAGCAACATCTCTCTCAGAACGTTTTAGTCGTGACATGCCAGCTGTACACATGTACACAGACAAACAGATAATGTGCACCCATTGATTTTTCAGAAAAACACAAATTTTATGAGGAACAGACCAAAAATATAAGGCAAAAATCTGAACATTCTGCAAAAATCTGGACAGTTGATGGGTATGCTCATGGCTGTGGGCAGTGTGCTGTTCCTGTGAAAGAGAACATGCCATTATTATGGAAGGACAAAAAGATTCTGAACAACATATTACCCTGAGAGGGGTACACTTACCTGGTATGGCATCTTTGATGGGCACTGCTGAAGTTTGTGTCCTATGTTGCAATGTGGACTAAATAAGAAGATACAACAGATGTAAGTGTGTAACACAAATGACCACAGACGACCACAATGGCCAACTCTGCATCAGTAGGCAGATTTCTATGTAGCAACTGCATGGTATAGCAAGGTAGGGAAGCATGTCCCCACTAGCCTTATATGTGTTTTGTCAATGTGTGAAGTACCTGAATAAGAGGAAATATCATCGGTATGGAAGGCCAATAAAATTTTTAACAGCATACTATTCTGACTGATAGGCATACATTTACATGGCTTGTCATTATTATGGCCAGGTATTAATCATGCAGGTTGATCTTTCACACTATGGACTTGGGTTGTACTCATAGTTTATAGCTAAATTCTAGATAATCACTATCCAGATTATTACAAGCCTAGCCAATATCCAGAGGTCATAATTAAACCCTGTATCTTTTATCTGTGAGGTAAAGACCCTACCTATTACACCAACCCTCCCCTGAAATAATCTTACATAGGTTACAGTTAAGTACTAGGCAACTAGTTTGCAAATGTTCACATTTAGCCAACAAGCAGATGGTGGCCAAAGGTGAGAATCAAACCCTGTACTTTATGTCTGTGAGATAAACACTAACCATTAAGCCCACCTTCATTATCTGGCAAACAGGTTTCTTCAAACAGAGAAAGCATATAGAATATAAATTATTAACATACCAGCCATGAGAAAAATTATATGCAGCTGTAGTAAAGGAATGCTCTGGGATAATGGGGGCTTTCCAAAACCGCCAACACTATCTGGACAGTAGAAAATTCACAGTAGAAGCACATAATAATCCTTTAAATGGGTAAAACAGGACCTGTTGGCAGAGTAACAAGTTTTTTAGATGAGACGTTTGGGATTGCTGTCTTGTGACATGATCATCCAGCACTGGAAAGGGGTCAATAAGCAAATTGCCTTTTTAATGTGAGGGACAGTGTAGTATGACTCCTAGGATATAATCTCTTTTCATTTTGTTTCATTTTTGAAGTTTTTCAACCAAACAGATTTGAGTCTAAGAATGAGGGAAAAATGTAAACATTTGCAATAATCTTGGAACAATGTAACTCTTCTTTTTGAGAAATGTAGGCAATTCTTTAAATGATGCAAAGGATGAGTTTCATTTTGCTTGTCTTTTTAGCAACTATGTAATAATAAAAAGAATGTGTGAAACGGTGTAGAACAAATTGTACATTTGTTACTGTGGGGATGTCCTGCAATTTAAAAGTGAAAATAACACTGCTCTGCACACATCTGCAGTACTTGAAGCCTAATGCAGCTTGAAAATATCACTTTAGGTTAGAATGCATTACCTTATTTTGCACTCCCAACAAATATATACAATGTGAAAAGATGACTGCAACTACCAAATTTCATAACTGACGCTAACAAAAAATGTTGCCTGGGAAAGGGAAAGACAGAGAAAGAGAGAGTTAGCAGAAGAAAAGTGCTTGATTTACCCACTGCAGAATATGCAAAGAGACAGAGATGCTTGTTAGAACTTTGTAGTTTGTGTTCTGATGTTAAAAAGTAATACATCTTAATCTGAGCATAGACTAATAATAGTGTTTGCCGTATGTTATCTGTCTATTCAGACCGTTTATTTTAATTTCTTGGGCAAGATTTTCCTTGTTTGCATATTTAATTCTATGGTAATGTACTTTATCTGAAGTAATGAATTTTACTATTCAATTTTAAATGTTTTTGGCTGGCGATATATTTGTTAGTGTTAAGGTAGGTATACTGAATCTGTTGAAATGATCACTGTTTAGTGTGCACTTATTGAAGAGTGACTGCTTAGAGCCATATGCTAGCTTTCAGATATTTAAAGGTTGGCTTGTTTTATGGATAAAAACAATTTCTGTTCTTGGTTTGCTTGAGAAGTCTGGTTTGTGGTGGCATTAACATGAATTGGGTAAATGATACTGTCAATGAGGTATTATTATTTACCACCCCCCAGTCTGGAAACTATTGTGTATTTGTGTGCTCAGACTATTGCAGTGTATATTTCCTAAGCACTCGTTGCAAACCTTGAAAAAACAGTAGAAATTGATCGAAGAAATGTTATTGAAAGATGAAATATTATTACAATCAGCTCTTTGAATAACAAATAAATCTATATAGAATGAATATAAAAGATGTATTACTAATAGTAAAAAAAAATGAAAAATCAATTCACAGCTACAGGTCCTGTACTGTATATTCCAGGTCTATATTAGATCACCGAACGCTAAAAAAAGTGAACAGTGATTAATCGACCCTATGTAAGCGAAAGCTTACAATTTCAAACTGTCAGAACAGAGATTTTTTTTCCTAGGGAAAAAAAATCACTGTTCCAGCAAAAAATAAAATAAAACTCTTTACACATTACATTAAGTGGGGGGTTTTGCCCACCACACCCCCTGATACTTAAATATACCAACTCCGAGATCGCACTACAGTGCCGAAAATGGAAAAGTAACGAAGCGGCCAAGCAAATTCTTTCCCAGAGAAAGAATTCACTCAAAAGCCACTTCACTATTTTGCCATTTCAGGCTTTTGATTTCGACCAAGAAGCTTTTGAAAGAATGCGTCTTCAGTCTTCTAATAGGAAACTGTTATTTAATATACTCAAGGCATAACAGGGCAGGCTTAATTTGTTAATTAATTTAGAGAACACAGCACACCTTACCTAATAATTACTGTACATTAGACAAAAAGTTAATAGGACACTGACAGAGAATGCAAAAGTATAGATCTGAAATACAGAAAGCATAGGTTTTAATAAATATTACAGAGCATAAATATTTACAGGATATTTAAGACACAAATGTAAAGACAGACATTTATTGCAGCACATAGAAATTAAAAAGCTGAATAAAATTATTAACAAATCTAGCTATAAATTTAGAGACACAGGTTAATACAGTATTTATTTATTTATTTATTTATTTATTTGATGTTTGTTGACCAGGTTAGTCCAACTGAGCTGTTGCCCTTTTTCAGAGGAGGTCCAGGAAGAAAACCTCCTCAATGATACATTAATAAAATAGTACAATAATTAGAGTAGTCAAACTATAGTTCATAATTTAAAATGTACAGTCTTTTGGTTCACAAGTTGTTAAATGGCATAAATTAGTACAAAATTAGTTTGAATAGGCATGTATATGATAATTATGCTTTAAGACTAGTTATAAAGGTATACTTCTAGTGCAGATTTCAGTTTGTCTTCAGAAAATAGCCATCATACTTGATAGGCTATATAATAAAAAATAGACTAAACAGTATGTTTGAAGATTTAAATCTATGGATAACTGGAAAAGGTCTCATTTGCTATAAGAGGGAGGCATTGTGGTACAATAAGGGACCAGTTCATAAGGTAAAACATAGGCAATAGATAGTGTAATTTTACCACTGAAGCATACAGGGATAGGGAAGAAAAATAGGTAGGGTTAACAGTTGATAATCTATCTAACTTAACTGAAGACTCACATAGACAGGTTGAGGATGTGTATGGCATTTTCTTCATGCTGTTTCTGGCACAGCAGGCCTAAAAGAATTACCTGGGCTAATCACTTTTAAAAAACTCAGAATTAAAAAAACACTGATTTTCAGAATAATGCACAGGTTTTAGATGTATCACACATACATCAGAACTTAGACTTAACAACTCTAAAGACTATGGTTCTAGGTAATAGGGTAATTGCTGGAACAGGTATACTTCTTGCATATGAAGCTGTTAAAGCTATTAGGAAATTACATAAATTAGCCAAGTTGCTGGAGGTATTATCTAATAGTACCTTTGAGACCATAAAGGACATCACTATATATCAGGATGCATCTGTAGATTATGACTTCATTGGCATAAAGCCCATATATTTGAACCAGATTACAGTACTTAGTAATACATATATGAGGTAACTAAAAAAAGAATGTCCCTGTATAACTTTCATCAGGGATCTCAGGGGGAGCTGTTAGACTGAGGGCTTTTACTTTATTCTTAAGTGAGTTTACTGTAGTACATTAAGGGAGAATAACAGCCTTGAAAATATAGTCAGACTTGTGTTTTCATGTATGCATTCAGTTTCAGGGACCAGCTAAGCATGAGATGAGCAGAAATAACAGTCCTCAAGACAAGCTACAGAATATTCATTTCTCAAGGGAAAGGTATGTGTACTTGAAATGTAATGCGAGATAACAAAAACAGACAGGCACTGTGAGGCACATGAAGACAAAGCTTGAAAAGCACAGCTAAAGAGGTGTGTAAAACATTACAGGGTTTTGGTATTATTAGAAAATACTTCAGACATGGTCAGTATAGTCTGTTAAGTTCATTTTTGGACTGATAGGCAATTTTGCATTACAAACACTCAAGCCTGAGTATCAAAATCAGCTCAAATATCCAGCATTATTCAGGATGAAAAGACGGTTTCAGTTGCTATTATTCATGAAAATCAGAATATACGTGCAGAACGTTTGGATATATTTATCAGCACTGTTACCGTTATTCAGAATTCCAGAATATTATGTTATTCAGATATTGTTGATCTTCACTGTATATAGTAAAGCATTTTCTTAACCAAACTATAGTTTGCAAACAATATTGTGTAACACACAAAAAGACTTGGTGCATAAAAGAGAGACCGGCTCCTGTTCAGCACAAGTTGGGTAAGTAACAGATAAAGATATTAATTCCAGTCTCATTCCAGTTAATTCCAGTGTAAAGACTGGCAGAGAAGGGTGAATGCTGCCAGCCTAGTCAAATAGAATTTGATACATAATTCTATCATTTGTAAATATAAATGAAAACTACGGGCCTGTTGTTTTAAATGTAAAGAAATGCTGTTACAAAAATGTGGCAACAGTACTCCTACTGACCCATTAAAAGCATGTGGTGACCCTTTCAAGGGAACAGTGGTGCCGAATAGTCTAGATGAAGAAATTCTTTCTATTGTTTTAACCAAGAGTTAAATTGCTAGACTTAAACATGCAAATGTATTTGTATTGCTCTGTTCCTGACCAGCTGCAAGATAACAAAAGGGAGATGTTAAGAATGTAAATGTAGTTAATGTGTCAGTCTGGGAACTCCAGGAAGTATAAAAAGATGATGTAATGTTTTATCAGAACTGCAATAGCAACTTAAACAGTGAGAACCAGAGTTTATTAAGCATTTTTGTCTGACTATCTAACTCAGTATGGCCTTGCTCTATGAAAGTAAGATGCTTTAGAAGTATGTTTTCTTGCAGAAATAGCTAGGACTATAAAGATTAGACTAAGTGTTTTTCTGTTATGTCAGAACTGTACTACTGATTTATTTTAAGTTTCGGTGTGATCTGTGAACTCTTGACTAGCACTGTGGTGTAGTAGCATTGTCTTGTGATTTAATTATTTATTATTAAATATTTTAAAAACTTTTTACCTGTGGCTGGTTTGTGTAGAGACAAGTTAAGCTCTAGAGTACATTGCATGTTTATAGAGTTTATTATAAAAGGCCACTCTAATAAACCTTGACTGATTAGTCAAACTTACCAATTGGATATTAATATTACACAGTAATAATTGGACACCCTTTTAAGGGCCTTTGGGTAGCTGATAATTATTAGCTGGTGGTGGCAGTAATTACTACCGCATAGTCTGGGTAAAGGGGCACAACTGGAGAATCTGTGTCAGCCTTTCCCAGGAGTGGCAGTAAAGTTGTATAAATACTTATCTCAAAGTGTGTGTGTTTGTGTGTGCGTGTGTGTGTGTGTGTGTGTGTGTGTGTGTGTGTGTGTGTGTGTGTGTGTGTGTGTGTGTGTGTGTGTGTGTGTCAGCTACTTGGGCAGGGAAACAAAGCACTGGACGGACAGAGAGGTTACTGGAGGTTAGCTTGCCAGCAAGGCTGAGATCTGGACCCTATAGTTGTGCCAGTGGGGAGTCTTATTGGGGACTTGGAGAGCAAGGGAGCAACCAGCCCCAGACTGACTGTGATCTCTGTGTGCACTTAAGGGAAATTGTACTTTACTGTGTGTATTTATTATCCTTTCCTCATATATGAGACATCCTTTCTGGTGTTTGTGGTGAGGATTGAGGCTCCTTGATTGCTGGGCCAGGGTGCGTGTGTCACATGTGGTTTGCAGTGGTGGGATCCACTTCACATTTGTGGTGGCGGTGGATATCCACACCATATATTAATTAGTTGGCAAATGCTAATTGGCTTGTAGTGGTGTGGGTAGAGTGAATCCTGTAGCTTATGTACAGTGATCTCTGAAGGTGTTTTGTACTCTAAAACAGCCATGCAGTGAATACTCAGAGTTCAGATCACAATTGTTTTATTTCTTTTGTTAGCTTAGTTAGTCTGGGTGAGCAGGCAGCATGTCAGCAGAGGAGTATGGAAAGCTGACAAGGAGCCAGCTGGTTGAGATGTGCCAGGCTAGGGGACTGTTGCATGGAAACCTGACTAAGGCAGACCTAATTGCAGCCTTGCTTACAGCTGCATCAGAAAACAGCATCCAGGAGGACAATCAGACTGGCAGTGGAGATACAATAACCTCAGAGAATGGACAGCTCAACCTTTATGCAGTGGACTTAAAAAAATCCACCTGGAGCTAAAGAGACTTGAGTTGGAGGCCAGGCGTATGGAGATAGAAGCCAAAGAAAAGGAGCGTCAGAGGAGGCATGAGAGGGAAATGCTGACTTTTCACCAGAGGCATGGAGGTAATGGGGAAGGGAGTAACTGGACCCCAGAAGCACAACAGGTCAGCAAATTTCTTCCACAATTTAAAGAGGAGGATAATTTTGATAGTTTCATTCATATGTTTGAGAGGGTATGCAAACAGTATAGTGTTGACCAATGGCTCTGGGTACGGTTCCTGACCTCCTTACTCCATGGGAAAGCTGTAACTTTTTTATCAAAAATGCCTGACTCTGTCTGTTTTGATTATACTGCTGTAAAGAAATGTCTTTTAGAATGTTTTAAGCTAACACCTAAAATGTATAGGAAAAAGTTTTGTGAGCATAGACACAAGGCAGATGAACGTGTGTGTGAATATGTTGCTGAACTGAGCACTTATTTTCTTAGCTGGGTGAGTGGATGTCAGGTCACCACTTTTGAAGGGCTAGCAGACCTTTTGGTTAGGGAACAAGCCCTTAGCACTTTGCCTGAAGACATGAAGATCTGGTTAGCTGATAGACAATGTGCTACCTCAGATGAGTTGGGGAAGAAGGGAGACCTATATCTGGCCAGCAGGGCAGCCCTGCACAGGAAGGGGACCCCAGTACTGCTAATGGGCCAAAAACCCCATGGTGGGCAGCACAGACTGCTGCAACATAATCTGCCAGTAGAAGGGGAAGCCACTAGTCCAGGTACATGTTCAGGAGCTAGGGTTAAATGTTTTGAATACAAACAGTGGGGCCATGTGGCATACAGGTGTCCATGGAGGCAAGGTGGGGAACCAAAGCTGAGGGAGCCAGTAAGTAGAAAAGACAAAATGCCAATAGTAAGTTATCTTGAAACAACAGGGGTACTAAACTACCATCCTGCAGATGTCCTGAGAGGGATGGATTTGGATGAGGCAGTACCATGTACTTATGCAATTAGATGCGGTGAGGCTAGGAGACAAGCATGTGGGTCTGGTAACCTGGGGGAGACCCAGACAGACTGCATACTTGCAGCCAGGACTGGAAAGGTGGTTACTTCAGGGAGTGAGCTACACTGTAGCAGTGAGACAGAAGGTGAGCCACAGCTGCTTTGGGTACTGATGTTCCCTTGGACAGGGTAACTGCAAAGGTAGAGGTGAGTAGTAGTACCCAGGCTGACAGTGAGGCACCACTGTGAGAGGATGCTAGACTTCCTGTGGAAGGGGAGCTGGGAAGGGTTACAAGGAGAGAGTTGAGACAGGCTCAGCTCTCAGACCCTACATTACAAGGCCTGAGAGAGGTAGCTAGGGAGACACCTGATTATCAAGGAAAGGGGGAATATGTATACTGGGACAAAGGGTTACTATACAGAGAGTGGACCCCTGAGGGAGGTCTAAAAGGTGAGGGAGTACAGCAGTTGGTAGTGCCCAGAGCCTACCATCCGGTGCTTCTAGCCATAGCCCATGATATTCCTTTTGTAGGTCATATGGGCATAAAATGTACAAAGAGGCATATTATGCAGAACCTCTATTGGCCTGGAATTTTCAGAGATGTAACAGGGTACTGCAGGACCTGTGAGCAGTGCCAAAAGATAGGCAATGCAGGAGACAAGGTGAGAGCTTCTTTGATGCATTTGCCTGCGATTGAGGAGCCATTTCAGAGGGTATCTATGGATATTGTGCATCCTCTGAGTACCCCAAGTTCTACAGGGAAAAAGTATATCCTAGTGGTTGTAAATTATGTTACACGATACCTTGAGGCATTGGCTCTGTCCTCCACTGAGGCAAAGAAGGTGACAAATGCTTTGTTAGAGATTTTCAGCAGGGTAGGTTTCCCAAAAGAAATACTGACTGACTAAGGTGCCAATTTCATGTCAGACCTGCTGGCTTGTCTGTGGAAGTCCTGTGGGGTGAAGCACATGAAGACTACCCCGTACCATTCCCAGACTAATGGTCTTGTTGAGAGGTTAAACACTACAATCAAGTCCATGCTACAAGCACTTGCAGATGAGTTTAAGTGGGAGTGGGACAACTATTTGCCCCATCTGTTGTTTGATTACAGAGAGGTTCCTCGGGAATCCACAGGTTTTTCACCCTTTGAGTTGCTGTATGGGCATAGGGTGAGGGGAACTCTAGATTTAATTAGAGATGAGTGGGAAGGTGAGTGCGAGTCTCACAAGGAGTCTGTTGTGGCATATGTCCTAAACCTCAGGACAAGGCTCAGGGAACTCATGGACATGGCCCAGGAGAACCTGGCAGAATCCCAACAACAGAAAAAGGTGTGATATGACAGGAAAGCTTGAGCTAGAGAGTATGCTGTGGGGCAACAGGTAATGGTTCTCATTCCTGTCGGACACAACAAACTGCAAGCAGCTTTGGAGGGTCCCTACAAGGTGGTAAGAAAGGAAGTGATGTTAACTACATGGTGGAACTGCTAGGCAGATGGCAGGGGCACAAATTGTACCATGTTAACATGATGAAACCTTACCATGATAGGGAGGCCCTTGTGCTGAGCATTGATAGTGGATTGAAGGAGGAGTCTGAGGGAGATCTTGTGACTGATGTCAGTGAGGCTCGGGCTGACACCTCAGTGGAAGGGGTAGCAATGTCCCAGAAGCTATCTCCTACCCAGGTTTGAGAAATCCGAGCAGTATTGCAGGACTTTGGGGACATGTTCACTGGGAAACCAAGGTGCACCCATCTGGTGCAGCACCAAGTGGATACAGAACCCCAAAGGCCTATTAGGCTGGCCCCTTATATGGTTCCTGAGAGAGTCAGAAAGACCCTGAGGGAGGAGGTACAGGAGATGTTGGAACTAGGGGTGATTCAAGAGTCCAACAGTCCCTGGGCCTCCCCAGTGGTACTGGTGCCAAAGAAGGATGGCAGCACCAGGTTCTGCGTGGACTAAAGGAAATTAAATAGTCACACAGAATTGGATGCTTACCCCATGCCTAGGACAGATGAGGCCCTAGAGCAGCTGGATGAGGCTAAGTATTTTATAACTATTGATCTTACCAAGGGTTACTGGCAGGTGCCCTTGACTTCCAGTGCTAGAGAGAAGTCAGCCTTTGTGACTCCTTTTGGCTTGTATGAGTTCACAAAGATGCCCTTTGGGATGAAGAATGCCCCAGCGACTTTCCAGAGGCTGGTAGATAATGTCCTAGCAGGAGTAGGAAAGTTTGCCCTTGCTTACCTAGATGATATTGCCATCTACAGCCATTTCTGGCCAGAGCACCTTCAGCATGTCAGGGAGGTGCTGGGCAGACTACAGAGGGCAGGGTTGATCATTAAGCCAGATTACAGCAAATCATTTTTTGTACAGGTGGATGCTTTGAACCATGGGGTGGGGGCTGTACTTAGCCAGATTTCTTCAGAGGGGGGAGAGCACCCAGTGGTTTATCTCAGTCGTAGGCTGCAACCCAGGGAGGAATGCTATGCAGCTGTAGAAAAGGAATGTCTAGCCATAGTGTGGGCACTGCGGAAACGTCAGCCTTATCTGTATGGAAGAAAATTTACTGTAATGACAGATCACAACCCCCTAACATGGTTAAACAGAGCCAGTCAGCAAAATGCCAAACTGCTAAGATGGAGCCTGGGGTTGCAAGCATATGATACATCAGTGCAGTACCGCAGTGGAGTTAGCAATGCCAATGCAGATGGGCTCTCAAGACAGGGAATGGGGTGAGGTACCTCAGATAGACCTAACCCTCTCAAGCGGCATTTCCCAAGGGGCACTTGACAAACTAGCTTGAGTTCTCCAGGGGGGAGAGATGTGACGATGTAGAGAAGGGTGAACGCTGCCAACCTAGTCAAATAGAATTTGATACATAATTCTATCATTTGTAAATATAAATGTAAACTACAGGCTTGTTGTTTTAAATGTAAAGAAACGCTGTTACAAAAATGTGGCAAAAGTGCTTTCTACTGACCCAGTAAAAGCATGTGGTGACCCTTTCAAGGAAACAGTGGTGCCGAATAGTCTAGATGAAGAAATTCTTTCTATTGTTTTAACCAAGAGTTAAATTGCAAGACTGAAACATGCAAATGTATTTTTATTGCTCTGTTCCTGACCAGCTGCAAAATAACAAAAGGGAGATGTTAAGAATGTAAACGCAGTTAATGTGTCAGCCTGGGAACTCCAGGAAGTATAAAAAGATGGTGTAATGTTTTATCAGAACTGCAATAGCAATTTAAACAGTGAGAACCAGAGTTTATTAAGCATTTTTGGCTGGCTATCTAACGCAGCACTGCCTTGTTGTATGAAAGTAAGTTGCTTTAGAAGTATGTTTTCTTGTAGAAATAGCTAGGACTATAATGATTAGATGAAGTGTTTTTCTGTTATGTTAGAACTGTACTACTGATTTAATTTTGTTTCTGTGTGATCTCTGAACTCTTGAATAACACTGTGGTGTAGTAGTATTGTCTTGTGTTTAAATTATTTATTATTAAATATTTTAAAAACCTTTTACTTGTGGCTGGTTTGTGTAGAGACAAGTTAAACTCTAGAGTACATTGCATATTTATAGAGTTTATTGTACAAGGCCACTCTAATAAACCTTGACTGATTAGTCACACTTACCAATTGGAGAATAATATTGCACAGTAATAATTGGACACCCTTTTAAGGGCCTATGGCAGGGGCGGCTTGTGCTATAGGACTGTGGGACTGCAGCCCTCCCACCTGTAAAATGGGTCCCCCACCTGTAGAATGCATAAAATAATGTCCCCAGCCCCCCCCACCGTAAAACATATAAAAAATAAAAAAATCTCGGACTTTGCGCGTGTGTGCTTAGTTCCTGACTGCTGTGTTAGGCAGGCCAAAACTCCAAGCACGCATGCTCACACATTTCTAAGCTCCAGACTGCTCAGTTAGGCAGTCCGGATAGGGAAGGCAGGAAACTCCGCCCTTCCAACCCAGAGATCTGTGCGATGATGACCACACAAACCGGAAGGCCACAGGACTGGATCGCCCGCAGGCTGGACCAATATCAGGAGGCTCCAGCCTCTTCACATCTCGCGGGAGACCACAGCATGCGTGGCTAGTATGGAGGACTGATCGGGCTGCTGCAGAGTACAGGATCGCATTTCTGGAAACAGCAGGAGACCTACAGCTGCAGAGTACAGGATCGCATGGCAGGCCATTCTGGAGACAGGTAGGTGGAGATCACTGCAATGGCCAGTGTGTGTGTGTGTGTGTGTGTGTGTGTGTGTGTGTGTGTGTAATGGCCCAGTTGCTTCATGGTGGTGGGTAGAGAATAAGGCTTGAACTCTGTACCTTGGGCCTAAGTGACAAGAGCATGAATTCCCTTCCCACCACCATTTCTAAAACATTTGCAGATTTTTGCATCATATTTGTTCTATTCCTCATAAAATCTGTGGTGTCTGTATTTTTGTTACTTAAAACAGACAGTAATGCAGTGGTGCAGTGGTAGCAGTGTTGCCTGACAGCTATGGGTTGTCTAGTTTGATTCTTGGCTGGGGTGCCTTCTGTGTGGAGTCTGTATGTCCTCCCTGTATTTGTGTGGGTTTGCTCTTGTGTCCTCAGTGGATATTTGTCCCTATTTTTGGACTGTATTCCCCCATTATTGGTTTTGTCCAGGTTTTTTGTGCTAAGGTTGAGAGCTATGGTGATAACTGAACTCGCTGAATATGTTTGGGGGCTGTATTCCCCCATTACTGGCTTTGTTCATGTGTTTTGTGCTAAGATGTTGACAGCTATGGTGAGAACTGCATTCACTAAATGGTAGCCATTTAAGTTTCAGTCTTCCTTTCTTTCATAACAATAGATGATTTGGCATAGTGGTATGTTGCTCTGGCTGTTTTGCACAGGGACCTGGGTTCAATACTTGGCAGTAAAATGTATGGTGGGAACACAGCATTTTCTTCTAGCAACTTTCCAACATTATACAAGCAATGTTTAAAATGTGTCCCTGGTTTTTGGGCTTTTGTCCCCCCCCCCCCATATAAATTTTGGCTTTGTCCAGATTTCTTGTGCTGCACAGTTCAGAGATACAGCTGAATGTTGAGTAGATTTTACAAGGAGCTGAGAGCTGCAGGACAACAAAAGTTTAGTGCTGCTTATGCCGAGTCTGCTTACATTGTAAATAGCACAACAGGTAGTGTACTTGCTTTTTATGCAGAAGGCTGTGGGTTCTACTCCCACCGTAGATAGATCTATTGTTGATACTGTACTCTGTTGTAAAGGGGATGGATGCTGCAGTCCTCTTTGGCGAAGATACCTAGTAACTATGAACCTGTTATCAGTTTGCCATCCATTCCCTATTACAATATTACTAGCATTATAATTTTTTTAATGCAACATAAGCAATTTATTCTTCAAGGGCAACAGGCACTTTATTTGTAGATGAAACAATGACATATAAAGTTTAACAGATTTCTTTAATATGGAATTACTTAGATGGCTTTTACTTCTTCAGAGATCGTGCATATTTACTGATACTGGTGGACTGTTGAAGTTTGAGTAGACTTTTATGATGGAAATGTTCTGAATTGGACAGTTTTGTCATTATTGGTGTATGCATTTTGTTTCATTGTTTACTGGAAAAATGTTCAAAACAATAAATTTAAAATGCCCTCTAACAACTGTACTGTATTGTACAAGGAATATAATTTAATACAGTCAGGAAGTTGTATCAAAGAGCATGTGTATGTTTCGTGTTCAAGGGGCCTATGATTTGAAAACAGCCCAAAATTAATCTTTATCTGCCACTGGCAAAATGTATTTTCTTTGAATGTGGGTTTCAATGCTGTTTCAATGAATGTGAGTTTCAAGGGCAGAGAAGTTTTAATGCTAAGTCTATTTTCATTGTGAGACTGGATTGCTTTGTTTAGCAGATATCTATTAGGGTTTATGCTGTAAAATATAAAATAAAATTTTCAAATGAAATCCAAATCATCGCAGAAGTAAAGCAGTATGCACATTACAGTGTTTATAGCAAATGGGGCGAAATAAGCAAGGAATGGGACATTGGAATGGCTGCAGGGGGGACGTTCCATTCGACCATGATTTTGTGACGGGGGGAAGGGCAGCAAACTCAGACAGCCCCGGCTGAACTATACCTCTCAACTGTCCAGAATTTTGCGGAATGAATAGATTTTTGCTTCTTATTTTTGGTTTGTTCCTCATAAAATTTGTGGTTTTCTGCCAAATCATTTAGGAATGAAGTCACTAATTAATGACAGACATTGAGTTTCATAGTTTCATAGTTTCATAGTAGTGTACTAGGCTATCTGCCCGGGGGCATTTATAAGCCTAGCCAACAGTGATGTGGCTTTTCACCACCCCATACTATATAGTTGCGCCACTCTAGTAGTGACACATGTGGGACCCCATTATTTAGTAAACTATACCTCTGTCTAGTAGTGACACTGAGGTGACTCCCGGGAATAAACTGATCTCCCATCCATGCATCGAGATTTTTCTTGAACAGTGCCAATGAAGGGCTCTGTCTCACATGAACTGGGATTCTGTTCCAGAGTATGGGTAACCTCTGTGTTATGAATCTATCCCTCCAGCATGTCCTATTCATATTTGTGCAGAGGTTGAAATCTTTAGCTCGTGTGGTTCTGGTGGATTTGAATTTTGAGATGGAGCATGTCCATCAATTCCTGGTTGGACATGGCCCTGTATGTTAGGCACAAATCACCTCTGAGCAGGCGGTATGCTACTGAATAGAGCTGGAGTTTCTTTAATCTAGCTGGATAAGGCACATGTTTGAGACCTATGATCCTCTTGGTGAAGTACTTCTGGGGTCTCTCCAGTTGCTGCATGTGCCGGGTGAGATACATCCCAAATGGAGCATTATATTCAATCATGGGCCTGACAAGGGAGGAATATAGAGGTACAATGACCTCCTTTGATCTGGATGAGAATCCCTTCATGATGAGATGGGCAAGATAGAATGTCTTTCTGACCACTTTGGCAACATGGTTGTCAAAGGAGAGGTCACTGTCGACTTGAGTCCCCAGGTCTCTGATTACTTCTTCCGTATTCAGTGGGTTATTGTCTACGTGATAATTTGTGGGTACTTTGTTTTCCCAAAGGGATGACTATACATTTTTGGCGTTAAGTTTGAGGCCATGATTCCGCACCAGTTGTCCGTTTCAGTGAGACCTTTCTGTAGGATGTGTGTGTCAGCAGGTGAATCAACTATGGCTCCCAGTTTGCAGTCATCTGCAAACTTTGTCAGCCATAATCCTTCCATATTTGCTTTCACATCTGAGAAGTAAATGCCAAATAGGAGTGGACCCAAGACTGAGCCCTGTGGGACACCACTTGTGACTGGTTTTGAGTCTGACATGGCTCCAGCAATTTTAACCTTATGGGTTCTGTTTTTTAGCCAGTTTGCTACCCATCTTGTGACATATGGATTTACATTTAGGCTGCTGAGCTTGTCAATGATGCCAGAGTGTGGTATCGTGTCAAAGGCCTTAGCCAAGTCCAAGTAGGCAGTGTGGACAGCCTTGCCCTCATCGATGGCACTAGTGACTGTCTCGAAGAAGTCAACCAGGTTTAAGAGGCAGGATCTGCCTTTTACAAATCCGAACTGTGTGGGATCAAGGGTCTGCAGATCCCCAATGTCGCCATTTATGAGTTCCAAGATGATTCTTTCCATAGCCTTACAGACCAGGCTGGTCAAACTTATGGGGCGTAGTTACCAGGGTCAGTAGAATTTCCCCTTTGTGGAGTGGGACCACTGTTGCTGTCGCCAGTGTTCAGGTACATATCCTGTAGTGAGGCTAAGATTGAATAGAGTTCTTAGGGGCGGGTTTAGTTCATCTTGAAGTTCACGTAACACGCAACCGGGATACCATCGGGTCCCATAGATGCTGTGTTTTGCCTTGTTGAGTGCTGATTTCACCTGTGTGTCTGTGATGACAGGTAGGTTACATTCAGCAGGGATAATTACTTCATCTTTAGGGGTGAGGGAGAAATTTGCACTGAACCTATCTGCCAGTATGTTGGCAAAGTCAGTAGGGTCAGTGAATTTTTTGTCATTGTGTACTAGCTCAGAGCATATCTGAGAATTTCCCAAGGTTCTGACATAATTGAAGAAGGCCTTGTGATTGTCTTTGGTATCCTTGGCAATCTTTTTCTCAAAGTTTGCTTTAGATGTTTTATGAGAGAACGTAGTTTTTACTTGTGCTGATCAGGAAGCCTTTCCCTTGTGGGATTTGGCTTTGTCCTGCAGTAGCTTCCTTCTTTTGTTGTACAGCTTGTTTATAGCGAGGTCCACAAACCCGAGGCGTTTTCCTTAAGCCGGGTCCACCAAACCGGGCGTTTCTTGGTGGAGGGTCTTGGTTTTAGTTGGGATTGCTTGATCCATGCATTCTTGGAGATGTCCGTAGAAGGCTTTTGTGAAGGATTCAGCATTTTGGGATGTGGTTTCCATTAAACAAGTAGGCTTAAAGGATATCATTTCTGACTTGAGGAGTCAGCTTTTGAAAAGTTTTTCACTGTAGTCTTTTGTTCTGGGGGTGGGGGTGGGATATGTACATCCAACGTGATCAGTTTATGATCAGATCTTACTAGTGAGGAGTTTATATCCAGTGAGGAGCATTTGGACCCCATGTTTGTGATAATCAGGTCAAGTATATTATCTCTCCTCGTAGGAGAAGTGACCAGTTGCTCCATAGCATTTGAGTTTATGAATTCCAGGAATCTTTGGGCTAGGGTGTTAGGGCTAGAATAGTGGGCCCAGTCTATGTTGGGGTAGTTGAAGTCACCCAATATGATGGTGTTTGGTGTGACATTCATATCCTCCAGTGTTTTCAGGAATGCTTGATGGGATTCCTGGGATTGGGAGGGAGTTCTATAACATGCGACCAGTTGTATGGCAGTTTTGCCTATGGTGAGTAAAACTTGTATGGTTTCTGATGCTTCATGGGTAGCCACCAATCGAGAGGTGTAGGTGTCCTTTATGAAAATGGACACTCCCTCCTTTTGTGGTTCCGCCTGGAACATGAGGTCGAAACGCATGATATGAGGTATAGCCTGGTAGCGCTGGAGTGCTCTCAGGAGCCTTGAACCAGGTTTCGGTTACTGCACAGACATCGATGTTCTCCATACTGAGAAGTGCTTCGAGTGCCTGCATCTTGAGATTTAGACTTCTGGCATTGAGCAGCATTACCCTTAATTTTTCCATTTTGTTTTTATGGAGGTTGATTTGTCCTTTGAGCATTGCCTAAAAAGGCACTATGGGGTGGCAAGAGCCTTGGCCAGTATCCGGAAGCCCAGTGGTGACAGGTGCAAGCCATCCCTTGTGAAGCAGCGTGGCTTGTCCAGCATATCATCCCAGGCTGACAGACATTGGATCCCCCTAGAATGACACCAATGATTAAGCCAATTGTTAAAACTGATCATTTTGTCTTTGTACTGAGGCATCATTCTTGGTGAAGGCAGGATGCTGCTCAGGGTCAGGGTCATACCAGTCTGGGCTACATAATCGGAGAGCTCCTCAATGTCTCTTTTCATGTAGTCCAGGGAGGTATCGCCAGGTCATTCACACCCGCATGGACAATGACTGAATCATACTTGTACTTGCTTTGGAGTGACCTGAGTGCATGTGTAATGTGGCGGATCCTAGCCCCTGATAGGCAGCTCACCGTTACCCTCTCCTTATTCAGCCTGGTAAGTGGTAAGTCATAACCTTCAGAAAAATGCATGCTAAAGCATATTCGATCAACTGTCTTAAGTTTATACAAGAGCAATTTTTAGTACTGTTTGCATGTTCCCCCAATATATTTGGCCTTGTCCAGATTTTCTGCATTAAGAGGTTGAGAGGTACGTGCAAATAAATCGCTTTATAGAATTAGAAATATCCAAACCTCTCAACTGTCCCCAGTTTTGGCTCAAAATGTTGCTCTCCCCCTAATAATCCCTCTGCAAAATGGCAATTTTGGAAGAAAACGTGGAGGGTTTACAATTATAAATAACTGTAATGATCAGAGTTATAGATTACTTTTATTTCAGAAATGCATGTAGATCTTATTTTGTCAGCTGCTCAAGTTAACAGTACTAATTTTAAAAAGGTGTCCCTTCTTTGACAGGTTCCCAGCTGTATTGTGTGGCAATTTTATATTTTTGTATAACATATTTGGTCTGTTTTTCATAAAATTGTGGATTTCTGGCAAATTAGTAGCAAATTATTAAAGATTGAAGTTAGAAAATAATGGCAGACATTTGAGTTTCAGATTTCATACCTTCAAAAATTCATACTAATGCAATACCTAGTACTATTCTATTATCTTTCTAAGTTTATAAGAGCGATATTTAAACATTTCTTTATTTTTGGGCCTGTGTCCCACTTCTGTGTATGGCTTTGTCCAGATTTCTTGCTCTGAGGTTGAGAGGTATGAGTGTTAGAGCCATCACTGTCAGCCAGAGACATTTCATACTGTGACCTACTTGTTGCACTCCACTCCCCATTGTAGTGGCCCTGGATGTGTCCAAGCAAGGCAAGGAGCAGTTATGCAGTGCAAGTGTGCAGAGTATTCCCCCATCCAAGGTAGACCACAAGTATGACCGTGGCTTTTCATCAGTCCTTGATTTTGCAGAATGTTCTGGTTTTCTTTCATATTTTTATACTGTTGATTTATGCTTCTTATTATTCAGAAAATGCATGCTGTTGCAGTGCCCTGTTGCTCTGCATTAAAGTAGCAATGATTTAATGACCATCAGGTAAGCTTGTCGGAGATTGTAAGATGCAAGTAAGCTTTAATAAGCATACTGTTAAAGAATTACCAACATTGAAAGCCTTTTCATTGTTGCCATGTAAAGAATATTTACATAACTAGATGATGTATAAGCCTTGGGTATTGAAATGCATATGACAGTATTTGAAATAAAGGACAGGATTACAGTATTTTCAGAAGCTCATTACATTTGTTGGAGACTTGCAGTTCCAGGCTTTACCTGTAAACTAAACAGAACGACAATCTATCATGTGTGGTCCATAACTTGTGCAGTAATCCTTTAAGCAATTTATGTTGAGCTTGTTTCTTGTTCGCTGTTCATTTTTTACTTTGATCATGTGTTCCCCATGAAACAAGTAGATAGTTGTTGTCAGGCAGCAGGTCTTTTTTGGATAAGAAACATTTTTACAAGTGGGGGTATCACAGAGATTGCTACTTTCAGCATGTTACTTGGTAATTTTATAAAGCTGAATATAAATTATAATTAGAACTGCAGTGCGAGCAGAAGTGGTTTGAGCTGAGTGCTGCTTGTTTTATTTTATACTTGATTTTTACTGGCATTCCAGTAATGTATTTAAAAAGCAATTTACTTTTTCATGCCTCACAACCTTTGTGTTTCCATCTAGATATTAAGTAAGATGTCATGTAGCCAATGCATTGAAATATTTTTTTCTTCTACACTTCATAGGTTCATAGGTTCATAGCTTGGTACTGGGCTATCTGCCCGAAGGCATATATTATCCCAGCCACGTTGTGCAGTATTCACCTCCCCTTTAGTAGTTCCCTAGACCCTTGTACTAGCAGCTAGTACCCTTGGCCCCATCTAGTAGTGCTGTTGGTGTGATCCCCGGTGTGAACTTTCTGTTACCCATCCACTCATCAAGGTTCCTCTTGAAGAGTGATAGTGAGGGGCTCTGTCTTATGTAGATCGGGACCCTGTTCCATAGTAAGGGAAGTCTCTGGGAAGGGAATCTATGCCTCCAGCATGTTCTATTCATTGTTGTGTTGAGGTTTATATCCCTAGAGCGTGTAGCTCGAGTAGATTTGGTTTTGCTAAGATGGAGCATGTTCAGCAATTCTGGGTTGGACATGGCTCTGTACGTTAGACAGAGATTGCCTCTGAGAAGGTGGTATGCAACAGAGAACAGTTTTAGCTTTTTCAATCGTGCTGCATAGGGCAACTGTTTGAGGCCAGTAATCCTCTTGGTTAGGTACCTCTGTGGTCTCTCCAGCTGCTGGAGATGTCTAGCCAGGTGCATTCCAATTGGTGCATTGTACTCAATAATGGGTCTGATGAGGGAAGAGTAGAGGGGCACCATTACATCCTTAGATCTTGATGCAAACCCTTTCGTGATCAGATGGGTCACATTAGAAGGATTTTCTAAGCACTTTGGCAACATGGTTATCAAAGGAAAGCTGACTATCTACTTGGGTCCCTAGATCCCTTATTTCTTCTTCAGATTTCAGGGGATTACCTCCTATGTTGTAGTTTGCGGGTACTCTGTTTTTTTCCAAAAGGGATTACTACGCATTTTTTTGCATTTAGCTTGAGACCATGGCTTTGACACCATGAATCAGTCTCATTTAGGCCCTTCTGCAGGATCTCCATGTCAGCCGGAGACTCTATTGTAGCACCCAGTTTGCAGTCGTCTGCAAACTTAGTCAGCCACAGCCCTTCTGTGCTTGCCTGTACTTCTGAGAAGTATATGCCAAACAGGAGGGGCCCCAGGACAGAGGCATGAGGCACACCGCTTGTTACTGGTCTGGATTCGGACATAGATCCCACTACTCTTACTTTATGGGATCTGTCTGAGAGCCAGTTTGTGATCCATCTTGTGACGTAAGGGTTTATGCCCAGGCTGGTGAGCTTATCAATAATGCCTGAATGGGGAATGGTGTCAAATGCTTTAGCAAGGTCAAGATAAGCCGTGTGTACCTCCTTTCCCTTATCTATTGCCTGAGTAACTGTCTCAAAGAAATCCACCAGGTTCAGGAGGTATGATCTGCCCTTGACAAAGCCGAACTGTGTGGGGTCCAGTGACTGGAGGTTCCCAATCTCTCCATTTATGAGTTCCATAATGATTCGCTCCATAGCCTTACAGATCAGACTGGTCAGGCTTATTGTTCGGTTGTTCCCAGGGTCAGTTGTGGCCCCACACTTGTGTAGCGGGACCACCGTTGCCATCCGCCATTCTATGGGCACATATCCTGTGGAGAGGCTGAGACTGAACAGGGTATTAAGATGTGGGGTTAATTCCTTTTGCAGCTCGCGTATGACACAGCCTGGGACACCATCTGGTCCCATGGAGGCAGTGTTTTTAGCTTTAGATAGAGCCTTGTTAACCAACGTATCAGTAATAATTGGACTTGCACAATCCCCTGGAATGGTAATAGGCCCTGTAGGTGGTGAGTGGGGGGAGAAATTTGCACTGAACCTGTCAGCCAAGATGTTGGCAATGTCAGAAGGGTCAGTGTATTTTGTTCCATTTTGTACTAGCTCAGAACAGACATGAGCATTGCCATTTAGGTTGTTGACGTAGCCATAGAAGGCCTTATGGTTATCCTTGGCAACTTTCTTTTCAAAATTAGCTTTAGTTGACTTGATGAGGGCCCTCAATTTCTTACTAATGCTGATCAGGGATGATTTTTCTACTTGAGATTTGACCTTTTTTTGTATAAGTCTCCTCCTTTTATTGTAAAGTTTGCTTATGGCCGGAGTCCACCAGACTGGTTTCTTCTTGCTTGAGGAAGGAGTCTTGGTTTTATTTGGGATAGCATGGTCCATGCAATCCTGAAGATGCATATAGAGCGCCTTGGTATAGGATTGATTGGACTCTCGTAATGACAGTTTGACACCCAGGGCAGCGTATTTAATTACAGTTCTAGTTGTTTTGGTTTTTAGCATAGCTCCACCCCTTTCTAGTTGGTCACACCCCTTCCCATTGGCCCCACCCATTCAGCTGTCTCCTGCAGCCCCCCTTTAATTTGAAGTCACCAGCTGCCACTGGCCTATGGGTTGCTGATAATTATTAGCTGGTGGTGGCAGTAATTACTACCTTATAGTCTGGGTAAAGGGGCATAGCTGAAGAATCTGTGTCAGCCTTTCCCGGGAGTATCTGTGAAGTTGTATAAATAGTTATCTCAAAGTGTATCTATGTGTGTCAGCTACTTGGGCAGGGACACAAAGCACTGGTTGGACAGAAAGGGTACTGGAGGTTAGCTTGCCAGCAAGGCTGAGATCTGGACCCTATAGCTGTGCCAGTGGGGAGTCTTATTGGGAACCTGGAGAGCAAAGGAGCAACCAGCCCCAGACTGACTATGATCTCTGTGTGCACTTAAGGGAAATTGTACTTTACTGTGTGTGTTATCCTTTCCTCATATATGAGATGTCCTCTCTGGTTTTAGTGGTGAGGATTGAGGCTCCTTGATTGCTGGACCAGGGC
Organism: Protopterus annectens; assembly: GCF_019279795.1. Classification (NCBI taxonomy): domain Eukaryota; kingdom Metazoa; phylum Chordata; order Ceratodontiformes; family Protopteridae; genus Protopterus; species Protopterus annectens. The sequence continues at coordinate 1,042,747,255 of NC_056726.1, forward strand.
GTGGGCGTCATCTCCAGTATACTACATCTTTATGAATCCATTCATCATCCATAGGAACTGAATGAAGGGCAAGGCTCCTGATTCAAAGACTTTCTCTATCACTTTTCTTTCAGAAGTCATCAACAAAGAACATGTCTTAAAAATAAATAGATTAACCTAAAATACTTCTTCTATTAATTCATGGGCAAAATTATTGAATTTGATGAAGTGATGAAACCATGAAACCACTTCATGCATTTGTTGAGTCAAAATGTGTTTTATATATATATATATATATATATATATATATATATATATATATATATACATGCATACACATACATACATACACACACACACACACACATATACATATATATATATATATATATATATATACATATATATATATATATATATATATATATATATATATATATATATATATATACACACACACACATATATATATATATATATATATATATATATATATATATCGGTCTACTTTACATGATTGAACTTTCAAATGTTCAACTTTCATATGGCTGAGACCACATGATCAAACATTTAAAAGTTCGAACATTCGAACATATAAAAAAAATAAAACAAACAAAAAAATAAACTAAATGTTTCTAGCAGGGGCCAAGCTCCCTGCACCCCCCACAACCCCCACTATTTAAATATACCAACACTGAGATAGCACTACATTGCAGAAAAGGGAAATTTTCCTGTTCGGTGGTGTTCAATGATATGGTCTTGGCCATATGAAAGTCGAGCTTTTAAAAGTTCAATGATCTGAAGGGACCCATATATACACATATATATATATATATATATATATATATGTATATATATATATATATATATATATATATATATATATATATTTATATAAATATACATATAAATATAACATAAGCTAATTCTTTAAATTTTCATTTTTTCTTTCTTGTTTGAAAATTGCCTGTTTTCCTGTTATCTTTTTTATTTTTAAACTCTATTGGAATTTACTCCGGCATGCATTGCATATATTGCATATAGTTTTATGGGTTGCAATTCAGAAGTGCTGAAACACCCTGTTAAAGTCTGACACACATGCTGCTATACATCGAACCTTAACAATAATATTTTCATCATATATAGGGCTGTTTTCACACCTGTTTTCATTTTAAGGCCTGTGTTTTTCTTTAAGCCTTACTCTTCACCCTTACCTTGTATATATATATATATATATATATATATATATATATATATATATATATATATATATATATATATATATATATATATATATATATATATATATATATATATATATATATATATATATATATATATATATATATATATATATATATATATATATATATATATATATATATGGCTTTACGCATGTATATCTATATATATATATATATGGGTCTATGTTGCTAGTTTAAAATTACACTATCTCGAACTAGCAACATCGAGACCCATTAAAGCGAAAGTGCACTAGATCAAAAGTGCACTTTTGCAAAAGCTGGTTTTCTTAACCGTCAAAAAACAAAAAAAAAATACAGCTCTAAACATTATTTTTCAGGGGGGCAAGCCCCCCTGCACCCCCCTACTTAAATATACTAACTCCGAGATCACACTACAGTAGGGAAAAGGATATATTTCCTTATCACCACTGTTATGTGCTTCAGAGAACCGGCTTTTGCGAAATTCCACTTTTGATTTAGTTCATATTTATATATCACTGATTCATTTATATAGGATTATTCTCTTGTCTTTCCACTTAAACATATCATTCACTCTCATCTTCATATATGGTCTAAGTAGTGTTAAGCTACTGTGTAGAACAGAACCAAGCACTTTTGATGAGGCTGAAAGGCACGGTCCATTCTGTATATAGTAACTGCATAGAATACTGCATAATAAATGCTGATTCAGAGACATTTGTCTTGCAGGACTGAAGAAAATCTTGCAGATCAATGAATGAGTGGCTGGTCTGCTGTGCTTATGAAAAACGTTATGTTCATCATTCTCACTGTTTCTGTAGCCCTTAGTCTATATGGATTGTTTCTTGCCTAGGAAGCAATTAAAAAATCTCTGGCTTTCTTCTCCCCCATTCCTTCACTCTGACTGCTGACTGGTTAATCTCAAGGAGGGAAATCAGCAGTCAGACTGAAGCTTTCTTCAGGATGCTTGCCATCTCGAGAAGAAGCATCTCTCTGATGTCACAGGAGCTGCAATCGGCCAAGAGGTTGTTTATTATAAATACAGCCTCATTTGGAAACTCATTCACTCAGAAATTATTCTCTTTTTCAGAAAAATAGCATTTAATCTATTTTTTTTTTCTTTAAAGGCAGTACTTCTCTTTTAAGAAATCTGATTTTTTTTTCAGAATATTGAAGTTTTCCTGTCAGCTATTTTAGCTAAGACTGTTTATTAATGTAATAGGGACTAATTTTGTGAAAAAATATGTGCTGCTTGTATAAACATTGAATTTTGTGGGACAGAAAAGTTTACTGAGGAACAGGCAAGATTTTATGTGTTACTGTAATGCTTATACTTACTTTGTGACAACCTACTTGCTATTTTGCTTTTTTCAGAGTGTGTGTGCAAGTGTTTGAAAAGTACTGTTGGGTAATTCTGTCTGACTTTTACTTTTCATAACATAAAGGACTGCAGAAAGTGTTGTGATTGTAAGTGTGTTACTTGTGAACACTCAGTGACAACTTACCTTCCAACCAACTTAGTCCAGCTACACTTACAGCTTTTGATGTTTCTTCCCCTGTTGCAGCAGGGATATTCATTCAGACCAAGATGGCTCTTCTTCCACAGCATCTAGAAAGAAAAAAATTGCTTTCCAAGGAGTCCTTGCCATTGTTGCAGACTCCATCTGCAGTGGCCACTGGTTATTCCTCACATCACTCATTTAACTCTCCATCTCCCAGTCTTGTAGTCCTTTCAGCCAGCCTGAATGACAAGTCAGCTATGTTCTCTTCGGCTGTTCCAGTGTTCAATTCGGGCATGGGAGAATTATCTTTTCTGGGTCTTGGAGATACTCCAGGAAATTCTTCTTGGGGTTAACTGGGGCAAGAGATCATTAGACCAAGGAGATATCCCTCCTACTAAGAAAAAAGCAAAAAATAAATAAATAAACATTGTCCTGATGGCGCTATTGCTGTTAAAAAAGATATGTTCCTTACCTTGGCTAGACAGGCATTACAGGCAAGAAATCTTAGTATGCAGAAGCCTTTACAGATGATAATTCCTTGTAAAGTTATCTGAGGAAATAAGGCCTGATGTTGACAGAGATAAGAGTTCTTCTCCTGCAGATTCCCAAGCCCATCTCTCAGATTGTTAAGAAAAATTGAATTCTTATTCTCCTGTGGAGGAATTTTCTTTTAATCAGACCATAGCCATGATGAATGCGATGGTTTTATGGGAGCAAAAACATTTTTCCATAGAACTGAGGAGATATTATGTTATGTTACACATAGATATACCTTATTTCTCTCCCATTCCTCCTATGCTACCAGCCTTGGAGAAAGTGTTGAAACCTGCCTGAACTCATCCCCACACCTGTCCATTAATCCCTAAAAAAGCAGGTAAGTTGTATAACATATCTCAGGTAATACAGTTCTTTTTTCTCACCTTAGGTGTGATCAGGCTACCATTTCAACTGTGTCTCATGCTGGCAATGGTTTATGCCTAGACGAAAACCCTTCTAATGGTGACAAAGAAGGCAAAATGTTATTATATGTAAGAGAATGCTTTCTTCATCCACTTTAGCATTCAGAATTCCAAATTACCAGGTATATGAGTGGAAATGTATGCTTTGTAATATGGACAATCTGAGGGAATTGGCTTCCAAACTTACTGGAGAAGAGAGCTCTTTGTTTAACCAGACTGTTTCTACCCTTTCTCAGGTATCTAAAGAAGCTTTTTAGAGTATGTACGATTGTACAGATACTGTGTCTGGGACCACTGGTACTGCTCAATGTTGCTAAGATATGCTTGGTTAGATAACCAAAAGTTTCCTGATAAGGTAAAAGTCTGAAATCTTGGATTCAGCTTTAGATAAGGAGGTATTGTTTGGGTCGTCTGCAAAACAGGCTGTAAAACAATATGATGAAAGAGGGGAAAATAATTTAGGGAGTTTCTAAGACATACTGTGTACCCTAAAACAAATATTATAGACCTTCTTTCACAAAAAAGCCAAATAAACAAAGACAGCCTTTTTCTAGCAAACAAAATTGAAAAAAAGAGAAGGCTAAAAAATGGGGGGGGGGTCTTTTCGGAAAAAGTGATAGACCAGTGGTACAGAGTGACTATGACAGCATTTCTTACCCTCCTCCTGCCCTCAGCCTATACTTCTACAAATCTGTCCCAAGCTCTGGAACAGACTCCCCATCCATATAAAACAAAGTTCATCCCTGTCTGTATTCTGCAACATTAATCTACAGATGGGAAGCAGAAATTCTACCCCAGGATTGCCCACTGTACTATTAATGGGCAAAGGCAACTCCTAGATGCTTTAACTCATAAATTTCCTCAAATTATCTATGGTATGATCCCAGTTATTCTCATTAGGGGTATTATATAATTATCAACCATGGGGTGGGTAAGGCCAATCTATAACCAAATGGGATAGGTTAATTTGAGCAGAAAAGGGAAACTGGCTAAGCTTAAAATGGTCCACGAGGGCAGCTAGCATAGTACTTACCTATGAACCTATAAGAACGGGGTCTCAACATTCCCCTTTGGTAATAGGTGTCAAAAGTGCTACAGGAGGGTTACAGATGCCACTGGATACAAAAACCTGCTTTCATGGGAGTACTTTCTGCCCCTTCAAACCAAACAGAATTTTCTTCCTCAGGTTCTTCAGTCTTTCCACACCCAGGGACTCATAGAGCCAGTGCTTTTAAGTCAAACAGGCAAAAGATCCTGCTCTTCAATGTTTCTGGTACCAAAGAAAGAGACTTCTTTGAAACCAGTTCAGGAGCTTTCATTTCTAAAATTGTATATGAAAGTTATAAACTTCAAAATGCTGACAACGCAGAACCTGTTGCCACTTATTTCTCACGAGTTACTTACCACACCCCATAGCCATAGCCATCAGGACATTTTTAAAGTTCCCTGTTTCTGGGTCACGTTATCAGTTCTCTGCATTACCCTTTGGCCTATCTACAGCACCATGGGTATTCACAAAATGGCTAGCCCTAGTCATCACATAATGCAGACTGAATGGTATTCACATCTTCCCTTATGTAATCAACTTGCGTATCTTTGCAGAGTCTTTATCCAGATGTCAAGATTATCATCAACATGGGTTATGTATCTTTTGACCGATCTGGACTTCCAGATGCATATTGCAAAATCCTGACTGACTCTGTCTCACTAGATTGTATTTCTGAGATGCTTTATAGATTCTCTTCAAAAGGCCTTTTTAACACAAGACAAGGTGGAACTTTATCTGGAATTTTTCTTGAACTTCGCTAATCAGTCTCAGACTTCTGCATAAGAATTTTGCAGGATTCATGACTTCTATTTTTTCTAGCCAGATTACACATGAGATAGATGGAATGGTTTCTAAAAAAGCAGACAGACCCAGCATTTGTATTCACTGGAGTATCAAATTCCAGTTTTGAGCTTTTAAAAAGGGTCCTGCATTGGTGGAGACAAATTCGGCTGAAACAAAGAGCCCCCCTCCTCTTCTCAGACCCACAAAAAACCTGTTACCACAGACGTGCCAGATTTTGCTTGGGGAGCAGTTTCTAGAGTTACAAAAGTTCAAGGCCTGTGAAATTCTTCAGACAGACCAAAGTATATCAACATAAAAGAGATGTTGGCTGTGAACCATGCATTGAGGTCGCTCCATCACCTTTGGTCCCCTGAACCTCATGAACTGATTGCAGATAATGTGACAGTCTCCAGGTACATAAACATGCAGAGAGGCACAAGGCCATGCTGTCTGTACAGGCTGGTGAGTTAGCTCATCAGCATTTCTCAACCACCCAAGCATCTTATATTCCATCAGATATTTCATCAGAAAAAACATAATGGCAGATAAGCCAAGCAGGACCAGGACAGACCCTCACAAATGGAAATGGAAGGAGCATGTCTTCCAGGAATTGATCCAGTTGTGGAGAACACCTCAAATAGATCTGTTCACGTCCTTTCAAAACAGACAACTAAGCAAGTTTTGATCCAGGGCTCCTTACAAGCAAGTCTAGAAAATAGATGCATTTCCTTTCCCTTGGACGGGAATGTCCCTTAATGCATGTCCACCTTTCTAGTGATATCTAGGGTAATTCTGAAGGGATACCCCAAAAGTCACTGTGGTAACTTTCTTTTGGCCAAGGTAGCATTGGCTGTCCCTTCTTAAAAATGGCCAAGTGCAATTACCACAAGCTTACCCACAGACTATTTATTCATGTAAAACAAGGGTAGTTTGATATCAATCAACTTCAACTGACTGCCTGATTGATTCGATTTTAATATCTTTTAAGCACTCATTTCATGAGGACATCCAGCAAATGCTAAATGAGGCAAGAAAATCTGCTACTAGAAAATCTTATGTTTGTAAGTGGTAGCACTTTTCAAGTTTGTAGCTAACCAATAACCAGAGCCCCATCAGGAATTTTGTACCACCGGTGTTCACATATTTGTGTGAGTTACTTTCCTCTGGACTTGTGTTTTACTTTACAGTGATTCATCCTGTGGCCATTTCAGCATTTTTGCCCATGAATCCTCCTCTTTCTTCTCTGTTTATGGTAAAGCCACTTCTGAAAGGAGTCCTACACCTTAGACCTCTTCAAAAACAGGTTTCTCCTCCTTGGGAACTCATCTATTTGCTGTAGAAATTGACTATGTCACCCTTTGAACTTATGCGTCAAGCTGATATAAGGTTTTTAAAACTATACACATCATTGTTCTGACAGCTGCAAGAAGAGTATCTGAGTTGCAAGGTCTCATGTAGGGTGAACCCTATCTGATTTTCCACATAGATAGGGTCTCTTTAAGAGCAAACCCCTCCTTCATGCCCAAAGTGGTTTCAGACTTTACTTTGATTTAAGCCATTAATCTCTCGGTTTTCTACATGAACCTAAAAACCAGGGAGAAAGGATTTTGCACACTATGACATGCACAGCCAGGTCAGGCACTATCTTGACAGAACTGAGGTCTTTAGAAAAGCTGATCACCTATTTATTTCTCATCAAGGGATAACAAAGGGACACCTGTGTAGAAACCAACAATCTCCTGGTGATTGTCTTCAGCTATTATTTTTTGTTATTCTCACAATGCCAAATCCATTCCAGGCAGTATCAAGGCATATTCCTCTAGAACCTTGACTTCTTCATTGGTTTCCTGGAAAGGGGCAGACTCCAGAAGCATTCTAAAAGCAGCTAAATGGCCCTGTGTACATAATTTTACAAAGCATTGCAAACGGGATTACTTTTGTTGGTCCATGTTGAGATTTCCTAGGACCATTCTCCAAGGACTCATGGATCCGTATCCTTCTTTTCCCCTGATGGATAAGCTTTGTTAATCAACCCATATAGCTTAAGGGTTACTGCAGCAGTAGGAGTTATAAACATAGTACAGTTGTGTAAGCTTCACTTACGCATAACATTAGATATTCAATTTCCTCACTGATGCAGTAACCGCACCTACCCATGATCCCAATGTTCTTGTATATAGTTGTAGATGGGATATAAAGTAGGGTCATACCTGTTTCTACTTTATATGTTTTATTATTATTAGTGTTTGGTTTTTCAAGAGTGTTAGGCTCTTCTCTCATTGTATGGTCAAAAAAGTCCTGAAGAAAGCTTCTCTCTGACTGGCTCTTGACTATTCCTGAATTTCAGGGATGTCCTCGATTTTGATTCAAATTTTAGAACCATCCCTCTTAACCCTCCTAAAGTTTGTGACTTTTAGAGGAAAGGTGGTAAATTATCCTCAATAAATAATAATAATTAAGAGTCATAGGCTTATTTGACTTCAGAAAATGTATATTAGTTCACATTCTCATATTCTGCCAATGTCTCAAGTTAATAGTATTAATATTTTAAAAGTGTCCCTGATTTTCCTGAATTTGTCCCTGATTGTATTGCAATTTGTCCTTGACTGGCTGAGATCTGTGCACTGATTTTCCTTCTTGGGATTAGTAAATCAGCTGTCAGAGTGAAGGAATGGAGGGAGGCAAAGTTTTTTTTTTTTTAATCTAGCTGTTTATTGTTTCCTGGACAAGAAACAATCCATATAGCATAAGAGCTGCTGCATCAGTGAGGAATTCAACCGTCTACTATTATTGGTAAGTGCAACTTATACAACCGTGCTTCACGCTGTATAAAAAGCATGTTAATGGATGGTAGTGGATAGTGTTTGTTTTACTGCTGGTGGCATGATTTTGTCATGAGGGTGAACTTACTGGGTTCCTATTACGTGATCGAAGCTATAAAACTTAGAACACCACAAGATTGAACTTGTATGCTCGAAGTTTTATAATTTCGAAAAAAAAAAAACAAAGGACAGAAAGTAACTGTCGTAAGCAGGGAGGCAAGCCCCTTTACTGCACTGTAGTATGATCTTGGAGTTGGTATATTTAAAGAGCGGGGCGGTGGGGGTGCAGAGGAGCTTGCCCCCCTGCTTATGACAGTTATTGAGCTGGTTTTTTTTTGTATTCGAATTGCTGAAACTTCGAACATTTGTGTTCGATATTTTCGTGTTCGAAGTTTCAGCAATTCGATAGCGCAATAGGAACCCGAACTTACTGTGGGTGAATCAGTCATTACTATCACCCAGCCATAGGGCATTGCTATTTCATACTTTTGTTAATGTTGGCATTTGTTGCATTTTCTTTTTTACTTTATATTGTATTCTTGTGTGTTTTAGTGCTGTCTGTGGAATGGATAGTGCCGTTATTTACATCTACTGAGTGATCAGAAAGCAGTTCAGTGATCCAGATCTACTGTTTGTCATTAGTTTTATGTTTCAGCCGTAGCTTTTACAGCTCTGTACATTTCAGTGCATTTGACAGGCTTTATGATATAAGTTTACTTTTAGTTTTATCCATTGCTCTCAACTACTTTACTCAAGTTCATTGTAAAAGGTCCAAAATCAATGAGATTTGTGTTATTGCACCTCACTAAAAATAATAAAACAACGGGGTTTGCATCAACATAGATTGTTAATAAGCAAGCAGTCCAGAACACCACTGAGGAACCTAACCAAATTTCCCTAAAGTACTGACTAGTTAAGTTACTTGCTCAGAATCACACAGTACATAGAGGCTGAAGGAATCCAACCCCAGACATCAGGAAGAGATTATAGTCTTAATCCTCTGTGCAAACTGTTAGACTAAAAAACTGCATATTCTGAACAAGTATGAGATTCTATTGTCTGACTTTATTGAATGAATAATTCACAGTGATTTACTAGAAAATCAAAAATGTTATGAGGAACAGTGCAAATACATGAGGCAAAATCTGTGATGGTCTGCAAAATCAGCGAGAGATGACAGGCATGATTTTGTTTTATATTGCTGCTTTCTGTGCTATCTGTATACCAGTTGCTTGTTTTCACTTACTAAATTGGAAACAACAGCGACATTAGGATTAGCTGGGTTTTTTCTTGTGTATTTAACAGCTTTATTTTTTTTTTAGTTTCTATTTTTTACATGACTATTCACTTTATAGGGACTGTTGCTTACATTTTACTTGTGACTTCTTTGATCACTGGTAGCCAGACGTATTTCTGAAAATAATAATTTATAATGAGCATGCTGATTATACCTCCAATCAGAATGCATGTTTGCGAATGACAATTAAGCTTTTGTTGTATAATAGCTAAATCAACACAAATAATTTCTGTGATTTCATCCAACACTTACAACAATTAACTTTGATACATGCATCCTTCTTTATCTAAGAAAGGTAAAATGGCAGTTATTGAATGCATTTATAAAAATAAGGATGACCCTGAGTTGATCAAAAATTGCCATCCAATCAATTGTCCAACAATATCGGCATGACCTTAGAGTATATACTCTTGAAAGTATTGTATGACGTTTTTATACAAACATTTTTTCAACATACCATTTGGAAAATTAGATTGTCATTTACTTTTCTATAAAATGTTGTACTTGCCTTAAAAAAAAGCTACCGGTTACTGTGATTTATGTTGATTTTTCAACCCCATTTCAATTGTGTTAACCACATAATTGATTACTAAACTTCACACATATGGCTCTCTATTAAACTAGTAAAATAGATAACTCAGTAACTCACTGGTCATAAGTGGTACATTTAATGCAAGGGCTATGGCTCTACTTGCTTTTAGCTTAACCAAGGGGTCCAGGAAGGATCAATCTGTGGACCTTCTTATTTAATGCTATATAGGGTGGCACAGTGGTGCATTGGACAGAGTTGTTGCCTCACAGCAAGAGGTTCCCCAGTTTGTTTCTTCTTTGTGGAGTCTGCATATCTTCCCAGTGTCTAACTGGGTTTCCTCCAGGTGCTCTAGTTTCCTCCCAAATTCCAAAGATATGAAGTAGGTGGATTGGACACTGTAAATTTGCCATAGATGTGAGTCTGCATATGAGTGTGCAGTATGAAAGAATAGCCAGAGCAGGGTTAGCTGCCTGGCAGTGTAAATCTTGTCTCTAGATGTCTCTAGATGCCTGTCAGTTTTGAAGTGATATCCCAACCTTATGTACAAAAAATGTGTAAAAAGGGTTGTGGATGGATGGATGGATTTATATGTCAGGCTCCCTAGATGATGACTACATCCTTTATACAAGTTTGCTGACAGTATTAAAATATCATTACAATTAATGAAAACAAAATTATATATTTTAACAAAGGCTTGACAAATTAAATTCTTGGGCTATGTATTACAACCTGAGAATGAATAGCAGCAAATTAAGTACAAGACATTTCATTAGGCCAAAGTAAGCACCATGTATAACACTCATGGTCATGCACTAAAGCAAGTTTAATAGCTCAAAGATCAAGGTATCATTGTAGGCTGTAAGTTGTTGTATAGATTTTATAACAATATCTGCAATTCAGTTTACAAATGCTTAGTCTACTCAGATTTTTTTATTCATGAAATCCAGACAACTTTGTATAAATTTATGAAAGTGTCATGAGATCAAAGCTGGAATTTTGCATTCACTTCTCACATAAACAAAATGCTTATCAGAAGAAAATTTAAATAGTATAGTGATTAAAAAAATGCTAGATGGCATGTAAGAGGCTAATTCATTGGCATAGTCTAAATAATTTTGGCTTATTCCCCCTAAAATTCAAGAGGATATGGGGAGAATCATACCTCTCAACTGTACAGATTTTTGCAGAATGTCCAGATTTTTGCCTCATATTTTTGGTGTGTTCCTCCTAAAAGCTGTACTTTTCTGGCAAATAACTGAGGATTTAAGTCATCAAATGACAAACATTTGAGTTTAAGACTCCAAATCCTTCAGAAAATTGATGCTAATGCATAACCTATTATTCTATCAACATTCTAAGTTTGTAAGAGCAATATTTAAAATCTGTCCCTATTTGTCCTCCCATCATTTCAGGCTTTGTTGAGATTTTTTGCTCTAAGAAGTTGAGAGGTATGGGGGAGATTGTTGTTTTAAAACCCATCCAAGAAGAAACTTTGTATTGCCACAGACCACATAGGATCGTAGCATCACAGGAGATTACTAGGTTATTGGCCCAGAGGTCATTTTAAGCATAGCCATTTCATCAAAATGTAATACCATAGAAATGCTAGTCAAAACCCAAGATTGCATTTAGTAATGACTGCCCATGTCCTGGATAATTGTGGACTGTATCCCCAGTAAGAATTTGTGGTGCCTCATCCACTCGTCCAGGTTCCTCTTGAGCAGCATCATAGAGGTGCTCTATTTCGCATGAGTTTGTAGCCTCTTCCAAAGATGTGGCAATCGCTGGGATATAATTCTGTTCCTCCAACATGTCCTATTTAAGTTGCAGGCCATATTTAGGTCCCTGGAATGGGAAGCCCTACTCCCATTTGATTCACAGATATGCAGTAAGTTTATTAAGTTTGGGTCTTCGATTGCTCTGTAGGCCAGGCATAAGTTTCCCCTAAGAAGTCTATACAATATGGGGTATAGTGACAGGGACTATAGTCAGTCTGTATAAAGCACATGCTGGAGTCTCTTGATCTTCTTTGTTAAAAACCACTGAGGTCTCTCTAATTGCTGCAGGTGGTTTGTACAGTACATGCCAAATGGGGCGTTATATTCAATCATGGATTGGATAAGAGCCAAGTATAGAGGGGTTATAACTTCTTTTGCTCTCGAGGTGATGTTTTTACTAATCAAGTGTGCTATGTAGAAAACTTTCCTTACTACAGTAGACATGTGGTGGTCAAAGTTAAGGTCACAGTCAGCTTGTGATCCCAGGTCTCTTACCACTTCATGGGTACTTAATTAACTTAATAATAATAATATTCAAACTAGATTTTATTCATGAAAAATGTAACACTTTTGCCTGTCAGTAAATCAAACTTCATCAGAATAAATTCAGATTAAATTAACAGTGTTTTTAACAAAACCAAATTTATGCAATAAATCAGATGATTTGAGAACACTGCAGTCATAAAAAATGAACCATCAGAAACAAAATACTTAGGTGTTCAATTCTGGTTAATATTGGTCTTCATCTTTATAAAGCCTCTTCTGATGAGTCTCATTTTTAAATATATGAATGTAATAAAATCTAGAATATCAAACCCACAAAACTAAGATATTGTTTGTATGCAAAACTGGCAAAAAACTAGTTCTCTGAAAGGGTGGTGGATAGTTTCATGGATATAAGAATCACCTCAGACTTTTAAACTTTCATAAAGAAACAGGATCTTCAGTTTGGGGAAAATGGTTTGAAACTCTAAGGAATGCTACAGGCTTTAAGTCATTGTCCAATTTTCAGTTTTTAAAGTAAAGCTTGTGAACCAGCAATCACCCTTCTGACACATGTACAGATAACATTTTTCTAGTTTTCTTCATTCCTGACTGTAAAGTTGCTGATATTCTTTGCTGCGTACAGTAATATGTGAAGAGTGAGTATATTTCTTTGTAGAAGACAGTGTTATTGGGATTGAAATAACGTGTCATTTGATTCTTCACCTTGAGTTAGTCTATAATAAAATATCATGGTATCTGAAATGAATTGCCAAACCTCTTTAATGGACTGTGATTGTTAGTCTTAGTAATAAACCATCTGAGGGCTCCAAAGTCTAATACAGACTAATTACTTCACATATAATAAAACCATGCCAAACTTACCAAAGTTAGTTGTAACAGTAACAATGTATTTACTAGTGTACAAATAAAACCACACTAATGCCAGCCTTAAAAAGAACACTTTATTTTATTGACTTCAAATAAAATCATGCCAAAGCTAACTATAAAATTAGTCACAGTTTATTTTAAAGACCTCAGCATTCATTTTAGACATTGATTTTTGCAAATTTTTTCACTGAAGAAAGAATTGTCAACTTGTCCAAGCTTGTGTAAAAAAAAAAACACATGCTGCTTAATCATGTTGTATCTCTGCAAATTCAGTTAAAGCAACCAAATATTTTAGGAAGCAATGGTTTGAAAAGTTTGGTATGATTGAAAATAATTCATGCATGGATACAAAATACTGGATAAATTGAAAAAAGGTATAATGGCAGTACAGTGGCAGATGGGAATTGTATATATAATGGAGCTAAGAAGGTATGGAGAATATGTATCAATTCATGATGAAAAATTGGATAGTAGTGAATCAGTGAACTATTACTTTTGAGGTCAGGATGAATGACTTTCTGCAGAAATGTATGTTCCTTATAATAACAAGGTTATTTCAGTCACTAAGAAAAAAAAGGATTATGTGATTAGCACCAATGCATATATGGCCTGGATAGATACAGTTTATATATATATATATATATATATATATATATATATATATATATATATACACAAATATTTCAAGCATGGACATGAATACGCTTCTAGCCTGCCAATGCACCAAAACAGCTGTTCCCATAATAAGTGTCCAGGCTGTTCCTAAATATATCTAAAGTTTTACTTGCTTTAATGTAATTTGGTAGTCTGTTCCATGCATCGGCTGCTGTCTCAGAGAACCGATAAGTGCACTTCTCATTCCTGTAGAATATTCTACATATGTCGTGTGATGATTCTATACTACTTTTTGATAACCTCAAACATTCCAGAGGTAGATTTGAACAAATGTCCTATATACCTGAATATGATCTAATCTTAAATGTCTATAAGAGGCAATGTACAACTTTAGATAACTTAGTCTTTCACAATAACTTATATTTTCACATTCATGGATGCCCTTGGTATATTTACACTGTACTCTTTCCAGTTTGCTCGTGCTTGTTTTCTTATAAGGTTTTCTGACTGTTATTCCATACTTAAGTTTGGTTCTGTTGTAATTAACAGACAATGGCTTCATCATTTCTGATTTCCTAGACATTGTAAATCTTTTTATACAACCTACAGCTCTATAACTATTATTAACCAATTGGTTGATATGTTTGGAAAAAGCTGGATCTATTCATCTGCCCAGGTCCTTAAATGAATCTACAGTTTCAATCATTGTGAACTGTATTAAATATTCACCTTTCAATTTATGTCTGCAAAATTTCACATGCTTAATTTTTGCTGTATTTATCAGTATATTATTCTCCTGTGCCAAAATGGTCAATTTAGTCAAGTTCTTTTGAAAACATGCCCTGCATGTAACATATGTAATCAGTTTACCCAATTTCAGGTCATCGACATCTAGGATGTTATATTGTTATAGAACATCATGTTACAGGTGGTAATACATCTATTTTCAACATATGCAAGCTGATATATGGTTTAAAGTCCCAACTTTTCCATTTCTGAGAGTAACTTATCCAATATCACCTTCCTCCATTATTTTTCCACAGCATGAAAGTACACTTAAGGATCTATATGACTTTGGATTTGTGCTACTACCCTTTCCCTTAAAGACAGGATTAACAAGCATATGTCTCCAGTCTTGAGGAATCTCTACATATTTATACAACCTAGTAAATAATAGATATAATGGTACTTTATGATCTTGCTGCAGTGTTCTCAGATTATTATTACTAATTCCATCTCTTTTCAGTGCTTTTCTGGATCCAGTTTGCATAGTTGTTTTACAATATAATCTAATTTGATTCCAGTATCTGAGTTTACCTGGATGTCACTAGACCAACTTAATCACCCCCTTTCTGGAACCAAACTGTTTTACATAAGAGTTTATAAATATGTCTATAATCTGTTGTATTGTGAAATTTTAGAATCTGCTCACAGTCCATCAGTTTGTATGTCTTTACTCCTTCCACATCTTATGTATCTATAATATGGTTTTCTAATATGTTCAATAACTTTATATAAATTTTCTTCAAACTTTTCTTGATCTTGTATCAGATTATGCTTAATTTGTTTATTCAGTTTGTTTATTTCAGTTTTCAGAACTGTAGTTTGACCCCTTTACCATTTCTTATATTTTTTGTCTCACCTCAATCAGGTATCGTGTTCTTATGGCAATATATTCCCCTGACATTGTATGCCTGGATCCTGATGTTAAACTTTTTAAAAAAATGTTCTCCTTCTCTTTTAAAACTTTCCCCATACCTTCCATAGTTTTTCTATTGAACACATCACTTCAATTAGTTTTACATAGTGACTGTTTTGCTTCCAAATAATCTGTAATCTTCTGTTCATTACTTTAGACTTCAGTTTGGTAGAATTATCTAGCAACACATTAACCTTTATAACCCCATGATCACTACACATCAACAGTGGTAAAACTTGACATGAAGTAACAGTCATTTCTTTAGGAACACAATGTCTGGTACATTCCTTTCCACGGTAGTTTATTTTTTTAATTTATGAATTCCTCTAGGACATCAGCACTTGATTTTGGTGGTCTATACACTCCAACAATTGTTATATGTTTCATGGTTGTCTTTATTGTCACATTCACACAATCTATAATATTGGTGTTATCATTGAATATTTAATAATCATAAGTCTCATAACCATCTTTAATCCCTATTATAACACTTCCACCTGTTTTTAGTTTGAATGTCTGTTACAGTAAAAACATTTATCTCTGACTGAATTTGTTTCCAGTCATTGTTCTTTAACCATGCATCACAAACAATAACAACATCAATCTTGTGGGAATGTAGCAAATTTTCCAATTTAAAAAAATATATATTGTTAATTCCCTATAAGTAACCACCATCAGAGATGCATCAAATGTTATCTGCGAACTATTACATTTTCCACTGGCAAAAATCCTGCCTTGTGTTTGTCAAATATTGCAAAATATCTGCTATAAAAATTTTGTTCCCCAATTTTGACAAATGCTGCTGTCCTGTTTGAGCACATTTGTCCTAAAATAAGACAATAAGAGTCACCACGAAACAAACAACCAAAACTCAAAAGGCAGGACTGGCTAAAAGACGATTTTACTTCAAAGACACGAATAGACACAAAATAAGTAAATGTTGCAATAAAAACTATAAATCCAATCAGAAAGTCAATTCAGTAAGCGCTTTCATTTGGCATTTGCCAAACTTTTTCAAACTTGTAAAAACATCACTTCCTGTTCCATAAATACTACATAATGATGACATAATTAATCTAATTAAAGCTGGTTATAAGTTAGCTTAAAGCAGCAATGGAAAAATATATAAAGAAATATCCATTGTACTGAAATTATTGGTTTAAAAACACAATCACACATAACAACTCAAGCAATGTTCAAAAATACACATAATTCAGCTAATAAAACATATAATAATAATAATAAAATTACAATCTAAGATTGTATATCATAATTAAATTAAAACAGTGGGTGTAACCATTAATATGAAGCAAAGGAAACAAATCCTACTATAAATTTCCTCTTTAGGCTGCAAATCTTTACATTTTTAATTGATATTTGCGATGTAATGTATACATATGTGCCAATATAACACTTTTTTAAAACATATATATATCTAACATTATGTGCAGTATATTAACTACTAAAATATGATATAAAATCTAATTCAGAATAAATAATGTCTGTTCAAACAAGCAAACAACATGAAATGATATTCTAAATAAAATTATCAAATGAATTATAGGCAACAGTTACAACTTTATAACATTATTATATAAATGTGTCCACTTAAAACTTTGAATATAAATATATATATATATATATATATATATATATATATATATATATATATATATATATATATATAAAAAAAAAAAAACATGAGTAGTGTGTGTGTTAATATGTTTTGCCAGAGCATTTAATTCATTTTTATCGCATATTGCTCTAATGTGTTCACCAATACGCTCCTTAAACTTTCTCTCTGTTTTTCCTACATAAAACATAATACAGTTGCAACATAAAGCACAATAAACTAATTTTTCACTAGTGCAACTGGCTTTATCTTTCAATCGAATATTTTTTTTATTTTATATTAACACACACTACTCATTCATTCAAATTTGTCGTTTTAGACACTTTAAAAATGAATGAAAGGGGTGGACCTTGGCAACCATGCTTAGAGAAGCTCGAATTAGAATGGCAAATAAGGCTTGATGCACAGAATTGGCCTGGTATGAATAGTAATAGTTCGATAGCCAGTATTTTAAAATTAAAATCGTTAGAAAGATAATGGAATATATATAGTCATATTATTTATTTGATATACAATCTTTATATAGGTCACAATACATTTTATATATTTTATTATGATGGGTTATATATAACACTTTAGTTTTTTTTTTTTTTATGTATATATTTTATATATATATATATATATATATATATATATATATATATATATATATATATTTATATTCAAAGTTTTAAGTGGACACATTTATCTAATAATGTTATAAAGTTGTAACTGTTGCCTATAATTCATTTTATAATTTTATTTAGAATATCATTTCATGTTGTTTGCTTGTTTGAACGGACATTATTTATTCTGAATTAGATTTTATATCATATTTTAGTAGGTAATATACTGCACATAATGTTATATATATATATATATATGTTTTAAAAAAGTGTTATATTGGCACACACATATATATATATATATATATATATATATATATATATATATATATATACATTACATCGCAAATATCAATTAAAAATGTAAAGATTTGCAGCCTAAAGAGGAAATTTATAGTAGGATTTGTTTCCTTTGCTTCATATTAATGGTTACACCCACTGTTTTAATTTAATTATGATATCTAATCTTAGATTTTAATTTTATTATTATTATTATATGTTTTATTAGCTGAATTATGTGTATTTTTGAACATTGCTTGAGTTGTTATGTGCGATTGTGTTTTTAAAGCAATAATTTCAGTACAATGGATATTTCTTTATATATTTTTCTGTTGCTGCTTTAAGCTAACTTATAACCAGTTTTAATTAGATTCATTATGTCATCATTATGTAGTATTTATGGAACAGGAAGTGATGTTATTACAAGTTTGAAAAAGTTTGGCAAATGCCAAACAAAAGCGCTTACTGAATTGACTTTCCAATTGGATTTATAGTTTTTATTGCAACGTTTACTTATTTTGTGTCTATTCATGTCTTTGAAGTAAAATCGTCTTTTAACCAGTCCTACCTTTTGAGTTTTGGTTGTCCTAAAATAAGGCTCTGATGCTCTACCTACTTCCATTCTTTAAAACGAGACATTTTTTCATGTAGGTATTTAACCAAAAAATCTCTTCATTCACAGTGACTTATGTCCTAACACCAGTACAAGTTATACTATGTACGAGGGATGTAAGTTCCATACTTAAAGTCAGAGAGTCCTTGCGAATGAGATCATTTGTATTAACATGAATAAAAGCAGATCTGTATTTCCTTACATTAAGGTATTCTAAGGCTTGCCTCACATCCTCTATTTTTGCTCCTGGCAAGCATAACACTATTCAGTGTTCATATCCTCTATGCAAATGTACAGTAAGTATCAGTTCCTCTAATAATTGAATCTCCATTTACAAGAATATCTTTTCTGACCATATCTGAAGAATCTCAAACTTCTAATTCAGTAATATCTGCCTTATCGATTGTTAGAAAGGAATAATATTCATCACCATTAGTCTTATCAATCCCTCTGTTTTCATTGTGCATTACATTTGCAAGCATACAAATCTCATCCAGCTGGCTTTGTACATCCGCAGTGTGAGACATGTTGTCAACGTCTGTCTTTCTCATTGTTTTTCTTTCAGTAATGTTCTTCAATTTATCCACATTCAGTTTTGATTTCTTCCTTTTCACCTGCCCCTTGCCTCTTTTTTTCTATCTTCTGTTTTGGAAAAATGTTGCCTTTTTATGTAGACTGAAGGTTTTCTAATAGAAGAATGTTATCTTTCCCTGTATTCTGTGTGTTACATAACAAAGCAGCTTCCTGTTTAGTAGGTGCTCGCTTTACTTTACAGACATTTATTAGTTTCTTTCTTCCTTGCTATTTGCTGTGAACATCTTTATTTCTTTCTTTTTTATTTCCTTCCAAACACTTTGCATCTTCAGA
This sequence comes from Protopterus annectens, assembly GCF_019279795.1. NCBI lineage: Eukaryota > Metazoa > Chordata > Ceratodontiformes > Protopteridae > Protopterus > Protopterus annectens. The sequence goes on from NC_056726.1 coordinate 1,042,766,863, forward strand.
TTGCTGAAAACTTCTGTCCAGAATTCCAAAGGTGTCAGGGGCATCATCTTGTTTCATAGGAGTTGAGTTACAGACAATAGACACATCATTTCCTAAATCTGCTCTATTTGTTCTTTGTCTAACATTTGTCTCACCAGTCCAGTCTTTAATACATGTAACAACTATTGTCCAAGCTGTGCCAATTACACAAGTGCAATAACAATGATAAACAAATCATCCAACTTTTGACACGAGGAACACAGATCACCAGTACGATCAGGGTTTATTTTAAACATATGCAGCATTTATTACATTGTGCAAGATAGTTGGTCAGTTGGTGGTTCAGGCAAGTCATTACTATCAGTGCTGGGTAGTGTGTGCATGTTGTTATTATCATTTTTTTGTCCATGACATGTATGTCCTCTGTACTTCCTCTAGCAAAACCTGGGTGTATAGCATTCTGAAGGGCAATACTAGATACACAATATATAATGCTTGACAGCCTATAGGCATAGACAATTTCTGCATAATACAAGTAGTGGTAATTACACAGACACATACTAATGTAGAACTGAAAACAACAACAACAAAAGATACTATGCAGATATCCCTTAACAATGGGAGGGTGGAGGTACTTAAACAACGGGACAGTATTCAGTATATCCTGATCAGCTATACAGGATTGCAAAAGCACTTTACTGAAATTGCCTATGTTTGATATAGGCCTGTAAGCTCAACATAAAATGCTTTCCCTAAGTATAAATTGTTTGGGAATGAAGTCCAGTGTCTTTTATTGTGTTTATTTGTATACAGTTACTGTTTATAAATAATAGTACAGTAAATACATTTTTCATGTAGACAAATACTGTAGCCTGATATTAAAACTAATAATTGTACTGATTTATATAAATAAAACTGAAAATTGTAATGATTTATATCAATAAAACTTACAAGTTGCTCTGATTTACAATGTCCCTGTCTTAATGATCAGTAGGGTTGGCTAGCATTACCACTGGAAAGAATAAAGTTATGCGATCAACAAAGAAGTCTATATATCATCTGAGAGTAAAATTAAGTTGCGTCTAAGGCTCATAGTTTAGCACAGCCATCAGTACTAACCACACACATTCCACTTAGCAACTCTTTAAGAGTGTTTCTTGTCATCCACATGCTACTAATGCTTGGGCTTGCATTCATCCTTTCTTCTTGATAAATCTATGGCAAACCAGTGATTCCTTGCACAACAAATTAGAAATGTTAATCAGACCTAATCAATCTCTTCAGCAGATTATTTGACTGACTGAAAATCAAAGTACTTTATGCTTTGCTAAAGAGATTAATTCCTCATATATTTTACTATTCAAATACAGTAATCATTATTAATTTCATGAAAAGCAAACTTCTGTTACACTGCAAATGCTGCTATATTATGAGGAACTACTAAACTTTGTTCAATTTCTAAATCTATTGCTTGTATATACACATTTATATTTTTAATATGCACTCACATTAACGTCCACCTAACATATTTGTGTTAAAAATATTGTTTTCCAAGTTATCTCGCCACTTTCAAACTAGACACATGCTGCATGTTTCATACTGCTAAGGAAGTACATAGTGCATAGAGTATATACCTCATAGAGTGGTGTGTATAATAAATGGATAGATTACAACTTTCATACACATTACAATTCTGTTTATTTTTAGCCAGTTTATTGTTTTATGTACAATCTGCTATATAATTCAGTAGATATTTTAAAAGCATTGATGAGAGATATGATGGCTTTACATGTAATTTACTATATAATTCAGCAGCTGCCTTAACAATATAGATGGATTTGGTAAAGTACATATAATCTGCTACACAATTCAGTAGCTCCATCAACAATACCAAGAGGAACTGTGGCTTTATGCAGAATATGTTATGCAATGCAGCACCTACATTAATAACACAGATGGGCATTGCCTTTGACATAATGTGTTATCATTATCATTTAAAATTTTAATGCTGACTGAAAGTCTTGCTTTATTTTTAATTTAATAACTTTATATTATAAGTTTGCAGAACATTATCAGCAAATTTAAGGGATTAAAACCATAGATGCTCTGATAAAGTAACTGTAATGTTACTACACAGTTTTACAGAATAATTATCTATAACAATACAGAGAAAGCGCCATTATGACATCGGACTTTTGTATGACCTTTATTAATTTAATGCAGTTTCCATCCACCAGATTTATTTTTAATTCATAACTTCATTGATACTCCCTAAGCAGTACTCAACTCACAAGAAGGCCTCTACTCCCTTCTCCACCCAACCTGAGTTTTGACTTCCCTCCAAGACACAAGATAATCCTTAGTTAATGTTAATGTTAGTTAATGTTGTTAGGTCAGCACCTCTCACTAACCTGCCAGAGTGTGAGAGAGATGGTCAGAATGAAACATTTTGGAGTTCTTTATTTTTAGTATTTAATCCTAAACACTACAAAATACTCAACAAATTAGGCAAACAATATATAAAGACAGTTGTATCTACCTATCTATCTATTATCTATATGCACGCACACACACACACACACACACACACACACACACACACACACACACACACACACGCACACACACACACACACACACACACACACACACACACACACACACACACACACACACACACACACACACACACACACAGCTCCAAAATCAATTCCTCCTCCAAGAAGTGCAAACAGTACTCAGAATGGGTAACCTTAGCCATCCTTTTATTCAGCATTAATTGTTTCATTACCAAGCAGTTACTTACCTCAGGTTGGAATGTTGGTGTTCCAGATGTTGGTTTTCTGGTTTGTCTGTGATTTCATCTCGGTGAAGTGGATGTCAGCAATGTGGGTTTTCGGGTAGGTGAATTAGATCCATTTATACACGTGTGTGTGTGTGTGTGTGTGCATGTATTTATACATTAACATAGTAGCACATCTGAAAGCAATGCAGAGGTTATTCTCAGAGAAAAATAGTCATGGCATTATTGTTTAAAAGCCTACTATAGACTTCTTCTAAACCCTCTAAAACAAGTAGTACCAAAAGGACCACTTAAAAAAGGCCTCAGTCTGTGAAGTCCTGATCCAGACATGTAGTTGGTCATCCAAAACTGAGGATCAATAAGCAAAAGAACATCTGCCAGATGTTCCTTGCCTGTTTTGTACAACAGCCAACAACCTCCTACCTGACAGTCAGAGTAGCAAACAGGCTTAGGGAAAACATTAGTTTTTTTATCAGTAGGGATGGACTCAATTTGTACAGAGCTTGATAACAGATATTAAGTTCTATACTGCAGATTTAGGTGGTATGGGTTGGCAGCTCACACCCTGCAGTATAGTAGTGAGGTGACAAAGCCAAAAGCTGGTAAGCAAGTTCTACAGCTGAAAGACATGGACTTAAAACACTAAGGTGCTCAATACACAATAAAACAAGTCCTAATACAACTGTTGTCAAACCAACAGAAACCAAAAGGGGTTTTATTGTGACTAATCTTCTTTAGATAGAAGAAGATTGTACTAAAATCTGTTGATATCTGGTCCTTTAGTCTTCACACAAGAATTACCTCAGGTTATTCACCTTACATGTAGCATTCTGTAGGAACATAGTAAAAGTATTAGGTGATGATCACAGGGACCGTAACATGCTTAACCACATACACCATTCAAGGAAGACATACTTAATATCCTTGCCTTCTTTTATAAGCACTTAATAACGCTCACTCCCAAATTCAGAAGGGCCATACATGATAACCCTTGGATAAATTTGTGTATAGCCATACAATCATCAAGACTACCCATAAAGGCAGAAAAATTATATTTTGCTTGACCTGTAGTGGTACCTTATTCCTTTGGCTTGGGATATCTTGAGTTCAGAACATATCTCTCCCTTCTTGTGTACTTATTGGTTACAATTTACACCCTTAGTATGGATGTTTGTACAGCCACTGGTTTTGAAATGAAATAGAGGTCATATTGGAGGATCCAACAAGCTAGTGAGGATAAGAAAAGCTGTGTTAGTCTGTCAGAATATGCAAAGAATGCAAGGCCTTCGATTTTCTTGCTTAAAGAATGTTGGGGCCTCTGCAGCAACATGCTTGGATTTGTACATACCAGAGGGTCACTGTATTCAATGAAGGGTCTGATAGGGAAGAGTACAGCTGTAAGATAACTTCTTTGGATATTGAAGACATTCCATTGGAAATCAACAGTAGCAGATAGAAGGGCTTCCTGACTGTGATAGAAACATGATCAAAATGAGAGAGAGTTTTCCACATAAGTTCCCGGGTGTCTTATGACTGAATCTACATAAAGAGTAGTGCAACTTATTAGATGGGTGCTGTTTTTTTTTCTTGATTAATGCTAATATTCTGTGCTTTTTTTCCATTTAGCTTAAGGCCATTATCAGTGCACCATGAACGTGCACATTGCATCCCCTGTTTATGCAGTTTATTATCAGTGACTTAACAAATGACAGTGCCCATCTTACAGTCTTTAGCAACTATAGTACACACTACACTTCTAAGATATTAGCTTGCATGTCTGCAAAATAAATGCTGAACAGCAGAGACTACAACAGTGATGCTTGTCATACCCTTCTGCTTACTATTTTATGTTCAGAAAGGGTAAAAGCAACTTTGAAAAACTGGGATCTGTTGGGTATCCAATTGCAATTCAGTAGACAATGTAAGAGATTACATTAAGTATGTCTACTTTTTCATTAATACCAATATGGTGGATAGGGTTAAACTTTTTGGCCAAGCCAAGATAAGCGGCATGCATGACACAATCAAAGGGTTTACCCAGTTCAGAAGACAGTTCCTGCCCTTCACAGAATCCAAGCCACATAGAGTGCAGTCTAGATCAGTTAAGTTGCCTATGTCTGCATAAATGCCATTTGCTATGATACACTCTATGGCTTTGCATATAAGGCTGATGAGTCTGATGGACCTAAAATTACCTGGGTCTTTAGAAGGGTCATCATTGTGTGTAATATGATTCACAGTGGCAGTTATCCAGGCATCAGGCATAAATCCTTTAGCTAGACACAGGATGGATGATGTAAGAAGGAACTCATAATTCACACTCCAATGACAATGCGCCTGATACATTATCTGTCCAAAGAAATATTATTTTTAGCCTTTGAGAGGGATTAGAAGACTTATTCCAAGGTATTTTCAGGGGAAACTAAATTTTCAAGGATAGTATCGGCAACAGTGTGGGTAGGGGATAAAGACAGCAGTAAATTTGCTAATTTAGTAGCTATATTCTCGGATTTAGAATGTGTGATATTATTGTGAATGAGCTCACTGCATTCTAGAACATTCATTTTTCTTACCATAACTAAAGAAATATTTGTATTTTCCTATAGTATCTGTAGTGACCTTAAGCTTGTACTGGCTTTACATTTTCTAATAACAATCTTAATTTCCCTGCTGGTATGTTTCAGTGTGGTCTTGAGGAAGGGGATTTTGTACAACTTTTCATTATTTTCTTATTTTTATACAGTTTATTAATACAGGAGTTCCACCAAAGATGATCATTCCTAAATTTCTTATTATATGTGCTATGGATGGGTATGGACATTTTTATACAGCTGCTTAGGTGGTGGTACAAATTGGAGGCAATTGTGGCAGTGTTCAGAGTTGGGTTCAATTACAGGAGATCATTGGGTATTTTGTGTAGGTCTTCTGCAACCTAAGTAGGTTTGCCCTGGTAAGTCCTTACAAATGGCCTCATTTAGAGGAGGTATGATACCACTATGCCTGACAATGAAGTTGATTGATTTGTAGTCAGAATTAACCAATGATGAAGAGGTGTTTGGTGGGGTACAAGCAAGTGTGAGGTGGTAAGGACCTACACAAAGATATTAAACCCTGTACTGGGTAGTTTTACAGCTTGTTCCAGTACATTGGTATTAGCAAAGTCCAGGAAATGCTGAGCATATCCATTTTTAGAGGTAGTTTGCCAGTGAAACTTTGGGTAATCAAAGCCAACTAGCAAGAAACTACTTGGTTTGATATTTAATGCTTCAACCATATTAAGGTCATTTCAATAATCTTTGGTGGGCATTGATGTGTATTTGTAGCTAACAATGATTTAACAGCCAGATTTGTTAAAGGCAATTTGGATCTCTAGGGGCTCCTTGTTAGAATTGTGGGTAATTTGGAGTGAGTCAATAGTTTTTCTGACAAGTATAGATAATCTCCCACTATTTTCAGGGATTGAATGTGTGACAGGTGCTAAATCCTTATATAAAGAGATCTCACCTCTTAACCTCTTAGTGCAAGAATCAGGTAAAGAGCCAAAAACTAATGGGGAACAAAACACAAAAATAGGGACACATTTTGAAAATCTCTGTTATAAACTTAGAAAGCTGCTAGAATAACAAAATTTGCATTAGCATTCGTTTTCTGAAGGCTATGAAATATGAAACTCAAGTATCTGTCATCATTTAGTGACTGTAGTCCTTAATGTTCTGCCAATAAACACAACGTTTATGATGGACTGACCAAAATCCAGGCTTTGAAATTCTGGACAGTTGATAAGTATCAGAGTGCTGTCATTGCACTGGAGCCATGTCTCAGCAACTGCATAAACAGGAATGTGTTTGAGCTGCAGGATGATCTCAAGTTCTGACATCTTTCTATTTAAATTCCTAGCATTGAGTAATGAGTCCATAATATTGCTGAAATATGAGTTTGAGTTTACTACTGTATGTAGGAATGTCTAGTAGGGAGACATTGCCTGAAATGGCCCTATGAGAGCAACAAAGGCATTAGCCAATACATGGAAGCTCTAATATGGTAGGTATAAGCCATCATTGTAAAAACAGGAAGACTTATCTATCATCGCATTCCAGTCTAACATCTTAGAATGATGTCAACTACTTACCCAATTGTTTATGCCAATTATCTTGTGTTGGTATCTTACCATCATTCTCTGTGAAGGCAAGATACTAGCCAGGTCATGTAACTTTTCTGTCTCTCACACATTAATAGTAGGTATCATCATGTCTCTCTGCACGTCCGTCTGGGTTGAGTGCATGAGGTCATTCGCTACCACATGGGTCACCCTAAGGTTATAATTGTATTTGCCTGCTTTAAGGGACTTTAAGCCCTTTATGACATTGTGTATCCTGGCAGTGGTCAAGCAGGTTACAGTCAACATTGTCTTCTCCAGTCTGCTGTGTGTGAAGTCTGTTTGTCTAACTACAGAGTCACCTATGACTAAAACTCTAACCAGTTACCTCTAAAGATGATGACAGGAGTTTGGAAAGAAATTTGTAAAATGTGAAGTTTAGTATGCACCTACGTTAATCTAATTTTTATAAGGCTGACCTTAAGTCGACTAATTCTGATACACTTGAGAACAGAGTCTAGTTGCTGAGGAAAGGAGAGATATAATTGGGCATAATCATCATAACTATCATATTCACTACCTGTTTATATAACATAAGCCTCAAAGAGAAGAGATACACAGGAATCTTCAGGGATTTAGGAGAGCCAAATGAGGCCATGAGAAGCATTGCATTCCACTGGACATTGCTCTGAAAAGTTAACTACAAAAATCACCCTATGAAATTACGTACGAAGTGAGAGGCAAGCCACTTGAATACTAAACCAGAGACTCCATAGTAGATTTTAAGACACTCCACAATATCCCAATGTCCACCTTATCAAATGTCACTGAGGCACTAAAAAAGACCAACATTTACTATGGCCTTTGTTCATTTGCCATGTGGAGTCCAATAACATCCCTAGCAGGGCAGCCTCAGTACTGCATTATGACTAATTATCAGACTGAAGTAGACCCAAATATTTTTATATTAAAAATAAAGAAAACAGCAGATTGTAGGGTGCATCCCCTCAGAAACCTTACTAAAATAAAGGAAACAGCAGATTGTAGTGCATCCCCTCAGAAACCTTACTAAAATAAAGGAAACGGCAGATTGTAGTGCATCCCCTCAGAAACCTTACTAACATGCAGTTTCAAAGACAGACTAGACATTTTCAGGTTTATTCCATCAAACATGGACTTCTTAAGAAAAAAAAGTTAATTAACATCTCTTTAAAACTTGGTTTAATAGCTGAATCTACATTTGTGATATTGTCATAGTCAAACTGTCTAATGTCAAGCCAGTAAAAATGTAGGCAACCAGTATCAAGAGCACCAGCAGACATGGTTTATCAGAAGTACAGCTTTTGAAGACACAAAAACATGCAAAGTTCTTGTATCTGATGGTGAATAATGCTGTTTGAGTTGTAAGTCAAACTAACCTGCACATATCATCTGCAACTTAAAGGATTTTAGGCTGACAGGTTGAAAGATCTTACCAGAGAAGATTATCGCCTTTGTACATGTGATCCCAGACTGATATTGACTGCTAATTTAATAATGAGCATCTCTAACTGTATGCTGTGCTTTTGAAAAACCCTTCTGTAACACTGTCACTACATAAGACGGCTCAGACACTTGCTATGCAAACATACACAGATAACATCAGATCTACTCCTAACCTTTATTCAAACCCTAACCCAGCAACACTCACAAATAAATTAAACTGATCTACTTACCTAACCCTTTCTTTACCCCTAGCATGTGTACACACACACACACACACACACACACACACACACACACACACACACACACACACACACACACACACAAAAAAAAAAAAAAAACAACAGACACTAAACCTTTATACAATTTATGTGTTGAGGAGCAGACACTTTTGCTTGATGTAGTCTTCCAAGGAGGAAGTCAGCTTTCACCTGACTTGTTCTAGAACCTATGATTAGTAGAGTCCTGTCATTTGCATACTGAATTATTGGCTGATTTCTGCAGGCCTGTTATACATGGTCATCAAAAATAAGGAACAACAGGCGGTCCAGTTATAATCCCTGGAATATCATTCCCCTGTAAGCCCTGCCTTAGGTCTGCAGAGGGACTGATTACACCCAAAATGCAACTACCAGTTTAAAAATTAGTTCTCTATACATTGGAGTGGGAATAGTCCCTAGTCAAAGAAAGCAGAGTTTAAATAGTAAGAAACTATGGAGCACCATGCCAGAGGCCTTGTTGAAGTGAACAAATAAAACACTCATACTATCAAATTTATTCATTGTAGAGGAGATTAGACTGGTCATTTAAAACAAAGGCTATATTAGTTCCAAGTTTGGGCTGAAACAAGTATCAGATAGTTGTCATAAAAAAATGTATTGTTTTATTTTGTCTTTGAGATGTACTAGAATCTAAATAAAATAGCCCTTGCATATTTGTCATTGTGTATTGGTAAAGTGGCTTTTTTCACAGAAAGCCAGATTGGCTAAATAAGAATTTTTGCCTAAAGCTTGTCATTTAGTGTTTTTTTTTTCCTCGGGCTTGAATGGTATAATGAGCAGAAAAAATGTGCTGTCAAGGGTTGGGGGTTATAGCTATCTTGTGCAGCGCTGGTAAGTAAAGCAAATAGTGAAGTATCTGTCTAAATTTCTTCATCAGAATTAGTTCTGTCCTTTATTATTTTAAGGATATTTCCCATAATAATTTTTAATTCGATAAACTTTAAGGATGTAGTGTTAGAAAACAGGGGTATAGCTGGATTTATGCAACAGTATACATTACAAATTCCAGAATTTATTCCCCTGTAAGGATAAGCAATGCTTTTGTACAGCACACCTGTTCAGTACCAGAAACAAAATCATATGTCAAGTTTAAGCAAATAAAGACATTTTGTGAAAAACATTTAAAAAAAAAACAATAATTTAATAATGTAACACCATGGTAAATATGAGGGTTTTTTTTAATTTATTTACAAAAACATACTGTGCGTACTTAATACATGCCTGCTTATGCCCTTCTTTTGGAAGAACGTGCTTTGCACAGTACATACGGCAGCCTGTAATAAGTTGTTTACATGCTTGGAATGATGAAAGGAGTATAGGTAGTGGAAGGGGTAAGCCACGATTTTGTATTTTTCAAATAGAAGAATCTTCTCATTTTGGGAAATGCAGACAGAAGAGTTGTCCCTTATCCTGAGATCCCTTGACAATGCCTTTTAACAGAATTAAGATTTTTAATAAAAAGCACTTAAATACATTGTTTAGTTTGACAGTTTAGTAACTGACATGATCTATGTAATATAAGTCCTTCAAAAGAACTAACGAGTTTAAAGTAAGGAAGGTGTCTTCTATAAAGCATCTTGAAGGGGTATCTTGCAGGCTTTCACTCACTATATGTCCCATATAGGAGAGTGGTCACTTATGCAATTCATTAAAAATCTAGCTCTTCTGAAGTGGTCTGGGCAGATAATGAGGAGACATTCCACTGCAATCTTGTATTTATATTTGGGGTCATTTCTAGATATAAGACAAACAAGCTGGTAGGCAAAATAGATGGAGAACAACTATGATCGAGTGGCAGTCCATTAAAATTGTCATACTGAACCATTTCACTTTGAAGGTTTCTGAAAACTACCCATAGATTTTGGGGCACAATTTGAAGTATGACAAGGCAATGCAGAAGAGCAGTCATTGGCATTTTATGTCTGCATGCAGGTAGATATCATCAAGCAGTCCTTCACAGTTCAGACTGGGAGGTAATTGGAAGTCATTTGGACAACTGTGCCGGACACACATCAGCACATCACCACAACTTTTATGAGGTCTGTCCTTACAGGATGGTTTGTAATTGTGCATAAATATATTTGCACTCATAATTGATAGCTTTTGTCCATATTCAGTGCTAATACATTTATCCAGTTTGGGTCCCTGACACTTGATGGAGTTTTCGGAAACTCGAACTCCATATGGTCGAGACCATATGATCGAGTTTTTGAAAACTTGAAACTTTTGAATGGAGATCATGGTACAGTGAGGATCAGGAAATTTACTGTTTTCCTCATTGTAGTGTGATCTATGTGCTGGTATATATAATTTGCAGGGGATGTTGGGGGTGCATCCCTCCACATGGGGGGTGCAGGGAGTCTTACCCCCCTGCAAAAATGTAAAAAGATTGATTTTTGTGTGTCTGTGATTTTTTTCTTTGATGTTTAAATTTTCAGAAACATGATTATATGGTCACTTTTATATTTTTTTCAAGTTGATAGACCCCAGTTTGCATTCATAAAGAAGAAATACTTTCATAAGTCACACTTCTTATACTTCATGCATTTACATGCAAGGGTTTCTGACCTTTAGGGGTTACCAAGTAGGAATCATTAGGGTTTTGTAGTTGATGTTTTGTTTTGGTTCCCTAACACAACTTATCCAGCAAATTTCCCAATCAGGTCTTGAAGGTATATATAGTCATTTTTCTTAAAGGGGCAGCAGAAGCCCACTAGCTCACATCAATGGTGAACTTTGAGGGCTGAGTGGTGCCATCACCCATTTTTGGATAAGGATATTTTTATTATATTTTCCCTTGCACAGATGTATCTTCCATTATTGTGCTAGCACCACAGAGGCCAAGAATACATCCAAACCTGTAGACTTTGATTTTAAGATAATATGTTCCCCATTAGCAAGTATGGGCTCCACCCCCTCCCTCTGAGGAAGATATGTGAACATCAGCCACACAACTCCAGCCACCCATGTGCCAGCTTCTCTAATACCCAAGCCACTATCAAATCTAGGTCAGCTGGTGCAAATGTAGGGATTTGTTCATGCAAGCCATGGAGATGACAATGTAACTAATGGGTTGAGAATAAGATGGTATGTGGTCAGGTATTGTGTGAATATCCTTACAATATCTTGCTTACATGATATGCAATGTCTGTATATTGTTTTATAGGGGGCGATGGGCTGGCGTTCTGGTGAAAGAATCATGTTAAGTACCCATTTCTGGTTATTCTACCGAGATACAGCCAATGTTATTGAAAATAGAGTATATAGGCTATAGGTCACTAACAAAAAATGGGAGATGATTGGAACAGTACACCAAGTGCTGTTAGATGGGCAAATAGGAGTGTGGCTATTAAATTTATTTTATTTATTTATTTTATTTTATTTTATTTATTTTATTTTATTTTACATTTGTTGACCGGGTTAGTCTAACTGGATATATGTCCATTTTCAGTAGAGGCCCGGGTAGAAAAGCTCCAAGTATAGGCAGTGACATGACATACATTGTATGAATGAGTAACATGAGATACAGTACATTATTTAGATTCTACATAAGTAAACTTGTACAGAGTTGTTTAGTTAAGGCTAAGCTAAGATCAAATACAGAGAACAAAACAAACATTTTTTTTTGGTCTGTTTTATAGACATACAAACTTATGATAAGGTGTTGTTAGGGATAACCAAACGAATAATGCATGTCAGGAGGGATATAGTGATGACCATGGAAGCTTTAGAAGGGAAAAGCTTATAAGAATGACTGGATGAACTTAGAATGTCCATGATATGCTGGTGAGAGGAAGGGAGGAGAGAGAGAGAAAATAAAAGAATAAAGGAAAAAGAGTAGTTAAGTGGATAAAGGAGTTGAAGAACTAGCACAAGTTGGACAGATGATGAGATAGGATTATGGGAGAGCAAGAAAAAGCTATACAGTAATCATGAGAGAACAGGTAATGTAAGGAGAAGCTGTAGCATGCAGCAGAGTAAAGAAAGTTACAGTCCAGAGTAAAGTAGCTCACAGTACAAGTGGTCGAGCGTAGCAATATTCCTGAATAATGGACAGATCTTTGCAAAGAAATGGCAAAGAAGGACAGGTGTAACAGCAGATTACCAATCCTTAGAGTAGTGGCTTATTATGGGATGCTGCACCCCTGCACTGTAAACCGACAGTTGCTATGATAACCTGGTAATAGAGGGACACCTCCAAATAAATATAATGTACAAAATAACACAAATGTGGTAATATAGATGAACATTTTTAAGTTAAGTAGCAGTACATCCTATGTATCCAAGAGACAAGATGGAAGGGCAGTGCAGCAAAGCCACTTGTTTTGAGATCCAGAGTCTACTACTCATGAGGGGACAGGCTTGAAATGTGTTGGAATTTTGGTGAGAGAGGCTCCAGAAGTCAGTGAGGGGTATCATCAGAATTAGAGACAGAATAGTACCCTAAATAAACAAATAACCTTAGCAGAAGTGAAAGAACAAGTTAAAAATCTGAAGAATAATAAAGCTCCAGGGTTAGATGGGATAATCTCAGAAATATATAAAATTCTTCCAGAGCACACAATAAAGTTATTACTAAGCACATTCTCCATGGTTAAACAAGACTTGATTCTCCCTCCCTCGTGGAAGTACTCAATAATTTCCCCATTCTGAAACAAGGTAAGGACCCCCAACTATGTGCATCCCATAGACCCATATCATTGTTAAATATTGATTATAAAACGTTCATGTCTATCCTGGCCAAAAGACTAAAGAATATATTACCCAACAAACTATACAATAGAAAGAGGAAGCTACTACATGATAGAGCAAAATCCCAAAAAGGGAAGGCATCTCTGATCAGTATTAGCAAAAAACTACGGGCACTCATAAAATTGTCTAAGGCCAGCTTAGAGAGAAAAATTGCACAGGACACTAAGGATAATCACAAGGCTTTCTTTAGATATGTTAGCAACCTGGATGGGATTTCCCAGATATGCTCACAATTAGTCCAAAATGACAAAAAATACACCGAACCCACAGACATTGCCAACATCCTAGCTGACAGGTTCAGTGCAAACTTCTCCCCCCTTCCCCACCAAAAGGGCAAATATCTATCCCAGCAGAGTGCTGCCCCCCTGACATCTCAGATGCTCAGGTAAGAGCCGCCCTCTCCAAAGCAAAAAACACAGCATCAGTGAGACCAGACGGTGTCCCTGTCTGCATCCTACATGAACTCCAAGAAGAGCTAAACCCAAACCTAAAACTACTGTTCATTCTCAGCCTTACTACAGGATATGTACCCAAAGAGTGGCGTACAGCAACAGTGGTCCCTCTCCACAAAGGTGGTGCCTCAATGGATCCTGGAAACTATCACCCCATAAGCCTGACTAGCTTGGTCTGCAAAGCTATTGAAAGGATCATCATGGACCTCATAAATAAAGATATTGGGGACCTACAGACACTGGATCCTACCCAGTTCGGCTTTGTTAAGTGAAGATCCTGCCTCTTAAACCTGGTCGATTTCTTTGAAACAGTCACCAAGGCCATTGACGAGGGGAAGGTGGTCCACACAGCCTACCTGGACCTCGCAAAAGCCTTCGATACAATACCCCACTTGGGCATTATAGATAAGCTCACCAGCTTAAATATAAACCTCTATGTCACTAGATGGGTTGCAAACTGGCTCAAGGACAGAACCCACATGGTTAGAATTGCTGGAGCCATGTCAGACTCCAAACCAGTTACAACTGGTGTCCCACAAGGCTCAGTCCTGGGACCTCTCTTGTTCAGTATATATTTCTCGGAGGTACAGGCCAGCACAGAAGGACTGTGGCTGACCAAGTTCGCAGATGACTGCAAACTTGGCACCATAATAGACTCTCCAGCCGACACAAGCATCCTCCAAAAGGGCCTCATAGAAACAGACAACTGGTGCCAGAGCCATGGCCTCAAGCTAAATGCCAAAAAGTGTATAGTCATCCCCTTTGGCAAAAACAAAGTGCCCACAAATTACCACATAGGTGGTAATCCATTAAGTACAGAAGAAGTAATTAGGGACCTGGGGACCCAAGTTGATAGCAATCTCTCATTTGACAACCACGTGGCCAAAGTGGTTAGAAAAACATTTTATATAGCCCACCTAATCATGAAGGGATTCACATCTAGATCGGGGGGGGGGGGTCATCGTGCCTCTTTACTCATCCCTCATCAGGCCCATAATTGAGTACAATGCCCCTTTTGGGATGTACCAAACCAGTCACCAGCAGCAACTGAAAAGACCACAAAAGTACCTCACCAAGAGGATCAAAGGGCTCAAACAGATGCCATATGCTGCCCGGTTAAAGAAACTCCAGCTCTACTCAGTGGCATACCGCCTGCTCAGAGGCGATCTGTACCTGATGTATAAAGCCGTGTCCAACCTAGAATTAATGGACATGCTGCACCTCCGAAAATCCAAATCCCATCGAGCTACGCGCTCGAGAGACTTGAACCTCAGCACTGAAATAAATAGGACATGCTGGAGGGACAGATTCATAACCCATAGGCTCCCTTTACTCTGGAATAAAATCCCAGTCCAGGTTAGGCAGAGTCCCTCATTGACTCTCTTCAAGAGGAATATTGATGAGTGTATGGGAGATCGTAGGTTTACCCCGGGTATCACTTCTGTGTCACTGTTAGACAGAGGCACAGTATACTAACCTCGAAAAAGGGCATAGCAAAATTAATTTAAAATGGGTGGCGAAAGCCAAACACACTCTGGCTAGGCTTATAAATGCCCTAGGGCAGATAGCCTAGTATGAACCTATGAACCTAATACACTTTGATCAAACTGGCTTTATCTCACATAGAAAAGTACACGACAATATTATTAAGCTACTATCTCTAATAGACATTGCAAACAAAACCAAGAAACAATTAACTATTATTAGTCTGGATATTGATAAGGCATTCAATTCTCTTAGTTGGTCATACTTACAAAAAATCTTTAAAGAATTTAACTTTACTTCAGATTTCACTAAATTGATATTAAATATTTATAATGATCCTAAAGCATTTGTTAAGACTGGTTCATGTCTACCATCCCCAGTAAAAATTCATAAGGGAACTAGACAAGGTTGCCCTCTATCCCCATTATTTTTCACTTTATCAGTTGAACCTTTTGCTTCATTTATTAGAAATATCCCAAATATCAAAGGATTTCAAGTTAATGAGTTATACTCTCCAAAAGTGCAGCTTTTTCCTGACAATATTCTACTAACATCCAGTGACATAGAAGGCTCTTTACAACATATCATGAATGCATAACTCCAGTTTGAAAAATCTCAGGGCTCAATTTTAATCAGAATAAACAAAACACTTCTGCTGTGGTGCAGCGGTAGTATTGTTGCCTCACAGCAAGAGGTTCTCCTGTTCAATTCTCGGCTTGGATTGGGAGTGCCTTCTCTATGGAGTCTGCGTGTCCTCCCCGCAGTCGAGTGGGCATTCAAAAGGCATGTGTTGAATGGGCATGCCTTCGTTGAAGGTTGGGCATCAGGCTGGTAACTCGACACCATAAAAAAAAAAAAAAACAACTGCCAATCATTAGCGGACCGGAGTTTCGCTGTAGCGACCACTAACCTGGAAAAGCTGAAAGACAAACAACAACAACTTTTCATCAATAAGAAAATAAATATCAATTTGAAAAAATACAGTACATTCAACTGGGAAAATGATAAGACATATTATCTAGGAATAAGTATTAAGAATAAGTGAAATGAGACTATTAAGTTTAACTTCAGTAAACTGGTAGCTATAATCAGTGACTTGACTGAAAAGTGGAACAAAATGTTTTTCACCATGGAAGGACTTACATTAATAAAAATGATTATTTTGCCCAAGATTTTATTTTACATAAGTCATTGATTTTACCTCCTCCTAAGAAATTCTTTAAACAAATAGATTCCCATTACTAACTTTTCTATGGTTCCCAAAGAAACCAAGAATAGCCTATATATGGCATGTTAGAGCCTGGGACAGTAATGGGATTGGCTTTTCCAATGTAGAATTATATTCCAAATCTGTTATTATTAACATAATACTACACTGGATTTTGTCCATATACACCTCTAGCTGGAAACAACTATATGAAATATATATAACTTCCTCTGAAAACGCAGAAACCCAGTTGAAGGAAACCTTTGGAATTAACAAATAGTTGGATACTACATGAATATTGCTTAAATAATAAGAAATGTAGCCACTTCTCACATGGTATAAACCAAATATTTTATATTTTCAAAAATATAATCAACAACTATTATAGTTTAAAGAACATCTTTTTCATTACATTTCCCATAGCTTATACACCCGATTGCCTAGATACCTTCAATATCAATAAGATGCGGAATCTTAAAGAGAATAATCTAAAGTTTTGGCACCAGTTTATAGACAATAAGAACATCCAACCAATGAACTTTCTCTTAGCCAGATATAATGTCTGTCAAGATAATTGGCTCTGTATTCAATCTTTAAGACCGTTTGTTGAAAATAAAATGAGAGTATTAATAAATCTGGAAACTGATATTATAGCAAGATTGATACAACTATTCATATGGTGTAGTTCGATGAACACTGAACATAAATTAAGCATATCACCTGTATATAAAATCCTACAGAAGACTCGATTACTTTTGACCAAGCTTTTTGGAATTATACGATAAAGATTAATGGTGAACCTTTATCTAACGATAATAAGAAACAGTTATTAAATTCAATAAAAACACTTCATCATCTTTATATTGGAGACTTATATACCTGGAGATTTATTCATAGAAGCTTTTACACTCCTTACAGAATTGCCCTTATAACCGAGAGTAATGAAAGCAAATGCTGGAGGTGGGGTGATATTCTTGAAGCCAACTGGGTTCATATGCTCATCGAATGTAGAACTCTCACACAATACTGGAGTGATTTTAGACATTTCTCAAAAGTCCTGTGGTCTGATAACTGTCAAATTACTAGCTCCTTGATATTATTCAATGTCCCTACCCCAAATGTAATCCCTAGGCATCAGTTACCTGTTCTTTGGTTAATTCTAGCTATTGCTCGAAAAATAATTACATTGAACTGGAAAAATAAGCAAGATCTTATGTTTACTGAGTTTATTTCAATAGCAAAATCTGTATTTAAAAAAGAAATGCAAACTATTTATCAGAGATCATCAAATGTAACACACAAATGACTAGCTTGCCAAACCTTGGAGAGATTGTTAGATAAATATTGATTACTTTTCTTGGATAAAACAAATGCTTATCATGGATGTTTGTATATAGTGTAAATAGTTATTATGTTTTATATTGTTTATTTTTAATACTTTATGTTGGGCAGCCGCGGTGGTGCAGCAGTTAGCGTTGCTGCCTCACAGCAAGAGGTTTTCTGGTTTGATCCTTGGCTGGGGTGCCTTCTGTGTGGAGTCTGCATGTCCTCCCTGTCATCGCATGGGTTTCTTCCAGGTGCTCTGGTTTCCTCCCACATCCCAAAGACATGCTGTAGGTGGATTGAACACTCTAAATTGGCCCTCGGCATGAGTGTGTGCCTTCTGTGGAAGGTTGGGTGCCAGGCTGGCAACTCGACACCGTAAAACTCCACTGCCAATCATGAGTGGACAGGTGATTTGCTGTGGTGACCCCTAACCGGGAAAAGCCAAAAGAAAAAGAAGATTTTTAATACTTTATGTTCATGTTTATTAACAAAATTTAATAAAAATGTTTTTGAAAAAAAAAAGGAATTAGTGACAGACTTGGAAGACTTTCTATATTTACTGAAGAAGACAGCATTAATGGAGATTAATACCAAAGAGCTAAGAATTAATCCTAAGCCATTAGTCAATAACCCTTGGAGGAAAGTTTTGTCATTGATTGATACTTTGCAAATGGAGCCAGTCTCTTCCTGATAAGTTATTTATTATGATACATCATCCATATTCAAAAATTTGTTGGCATCTTAAGTTTACTCATGTCAGACTGAATGTAAATATTGTATATAGTTATCTAATTTATTATTCATAATGTAAAATAAGTATTTACTATGTTATATGTTTAAAATAAAAATTATCTGAGTAAAAAAAAAAATAATTAGCGACAGACTCATGGTAATCAGACTCCAGTGTAATGATAGGGCAGTATTCATAACCTCAGCCTATGCCCCACAGCAGGGTTGTGATAGTGAGGAAAAGAGTGCGTTGAGACAGCAGTTTCAGGGCCTACTAGATAAAGCAGGAGAACATGAATTGGTGTTGATAATGGGAAACATGAATGCACATATTGGGAGGGACAAAACAGGATATGGGTGGGACAACAGGAATAAAGAAGGAGAAGCCATTTTAGACCTCTGTCTGACAAATGGCTTGATAGTCACCAACACGTGGTTCAGAAAGAGAGACAGTCACAAGATCATATACAAGAGTGGCTAACATGGAACTCATGAACAAACAAAAAGAGAACCAGGGAGAAAAAGTACTGCCACTACTTTTATTTTGTTTCCACACACCAAACAAGTTGTACCAAAACGTTATGAACACCTTCAATTACACTTGCGTTTTCGTCCCTATAAACATGGACTTCATCAGATAAATGACATTTCATTTCATTTGTCTTTTATACAACTTCCCTAAATGAAACCCAATAAAAACCTTTTATTTCAAATTCATTAAGCAAATCAAGTTCCACCTAATTCATTAATAATTAATGATAAAACAATTCATTTTTCATTTAAAATCACTGATTCATTAAATCTTTCGTACATTTTAATACCTTTCATTTAAAACATTTCTTTAAAAACCATGTGTGATATGATATGTTATGTAAATACTTTAAAAACATGTTGTTATTATTTCATTTCAATGATGCATTCTAGACAATAAAGTAAAATAAAATAAAAATGTCCCAACATTTCATAGCAACAGTGCCATCTTCTGTTTTTGTTTTATATTGCACTTGTTTTATTTTTCCTTTTTTCTTTTCACATTCTAGTTGCTCTTAATTTTAATAGGGGTAAGATGGATATATATTCATTTAATCCAGGGGCTTTGTTCGCTTCCAGGGTTAACTGCCACCATAATTCCCTATAACCTACTATTTCCTCCCTGGGGCCTCCTCTAATGTCACATTTAACCTGATCCAGGACAAAGAAACAAAATTTGTATCCCTCACATACCTTGGAATGTCTAAACAGTGCATTTGTCTCTTTCCCCTTTTTATGTTGTAAATGTGTTCATATATTCTTTTCTTTAAAGTTCTCTCAGTCTTGCCCACATAAAAGGAAAAACATTGTACACAAATGGCAAAATATACCAAACCTCTGGAGTCACAGTTAAAATATCCCTTACTAATTAGCCAACGTCCCCTACTCTCCAAATGTCATTTATCTGATGAAGTCCATGTTTGTAGGGACGAAAACGCAAGTGTAATTGAAGGCATTCATAACATTTTGGTACAACTTGTTTGGTGTGTGGAAACAAAATAAAAGTAGTGGCAGTACTTTTTCTCCCTGGTTCTCTTTTTGTTTGTTCATCAGTCGAGTGGAGAGATTTCGCTTGTGGATTATTTAACATGCAACTCATGTAGACTTTCTCCTAGTAAAGAAAGGGCACTGGGTTAGAATCAATGATTAAAAAGTCCACCCCAGTGAAACAATCAGCCCACAGCATAAACCCATGGCTACCACAATCAGCTCCAAGCAGTGGTCAGAGAAGGCTCTAAGATCAACAGATACCAGGCTGAAGACCTGGAAGTTGATGGGAGAGAAAGTACAACAATTCAGGAAATTACTCAGGTCTCTACCACCCCAATAAGAGGAAGAAATAAGTGGAGGTGAAGAAGAATGGAAGTGCCTCTAAATAGCATGTGTGAGGACTGCAGAACTGATATGTGGCTGAGCCAGGTATGGAAACAAGGTACGTAAGGAAAGCTGGTAGAGGAAGGCAGAAGTCCAGGAAATCATCAAAAGAAAGAAGGAGTGCAGGAAAAAGTGGGACATAGAAAAGACCAACCAGGCTAGGAAGGAATACTGATTGGCTGACAAAGAAGCTAAAAAAGGAGTTGCAGTAGCAAAGAACAGGGCATCGGAGGTGCGCTACCAGCTTCTAGAAGGTGACTTAGAAGGTGGCACAAAGAAACTATATCAGGTTGCAAGGCAAAGACAGAAAGATGATGAACATAGTCAAATACCCTTCATAAGGGATGCCAGCAACAACCTGCTTGCCAGTCCAGAGGACATCAAAAGCAGATAGAAGGAGTATTTCTAGTAGCTTCTGAATGAAGAAATTCCCACATAAGATGTCTTGCCCCAGGCACAGCCTACAGTGAGAGAAGAAGAGGAGCCCACCCTAGAAGAAGTAAGAATAGCACTAAGGAAAATAAAGTCAGGGAAAGCCACAGGCTCAGATGAGGTCACAGCAGATATGCTACAGATGTTGGGTGAGATGGCGCAAAATGGCTCTTGAGGGTACTGATAGCAATGTGGAGAGAAAGGCATATTCCAGATGACTGGAAAATAAGCATACTCATGCTAGTGTACAAGAACAAAGGGGACATCACAACTCTGGGCAATACAGAGGTGTCAAACACCTGTCGCATTGCACTAAAGTTCTGGAGAGAGTGACTGATAAATGGATATGCAGAGTAGGAGAATGTAAGATGGGAGATGAACAGTTCATAGTCAGATCAGGATGCAGCACAACCAACCTGATATTTGCAGTGAGACAGACAGTTGAGGATAAGGTAAAGAAGAGGAAGGAGTCCAACTGGGAATTCCTAGACTTGAGAAAGCATATGACAAGGTCCCAAGAAAGCTGAATTGGGCAGCACTGAAGTGGCTTGAAGTCCTGGAAACACTGGTAGAATTAATGCAGACTATGTACAAGGACCCAATGACTCAAGTATGAACAGTGTTTGGTCTCACAGAGGGGTTTCCAGTGGGAGTGGGTGTTCACTAGGGTTCAGCTCTGAGCCTACTACTGCTCATATTGGTGATGGATTACATTAGCAAACAGGTTGGATGGGGCAGATCAACAAAGTTGCTGTATGCAGATGATGTGGCATTACAGGCTGACTCTGAAGAACTTCAGCAAAGGATAGGGGAATGGAATACAAAACTGAATGCACATGGGATGAAACTAGGTATGAATAAGACAGTGGTAATGGCAGCAAATTGGGGAAATCAGAAGAAGCTAAGAATTGAGATAGAAGGAAAGACAGTGGAACAGGTTAATAGCTTCAGGTATCTGGGAGGGGTGGTTGAGGAGAAGGGGAGTCTGAATAAAGAGGTCAAAGCTAGAATCAGAGAGGCTGCAACCAACTGGCATAGATTCTCAGGTGTAGTCTATGACAGAAGAATGCCAAAGAAGCTGAAAAGTAAGGTGTACAAGACAGCAGTGTGACCAGTACTATTGTATGGTATACAAACCTGGGCTATAAAGGAAGAGCAGATGAAGAAGCTAGACGTGGTGGAAGTGAAGTGCCTGAGAAAGGTGGTAGGATGCACACTGTGGGACAGATGAAGAAATGAGGACATAAGAGCAGAAGCCAAAGTGGCTCCAATTGCAGAAAAGATCAAACAGAACAGATTACAGTGGTTTGGACATGAGTAGAAGAGTAGAAGACACTCTGGTGAAGAAGATTTAGGACATACAGGAAGATGGTAAGAGGAAACAAGGATGTCCAGCAAAGAGGTGGATGGATTGTGTGAAAGAAGATCTGTGACAGTCAGACATGAGTGTTGAGGAAGGCAGGAGTGTGGCATTGAATGAAGAGAGAGGGCAACAGTTAACAAGATACCCCAACCCCATGTAGAAAATGGGAAAACAGGGGCTGATAATGATGAAGTAGCAGTATCCATAAGTAGGCAGAATTTTTGGGCATCCAGACACTCAAGACACCAAACATGGCAAATGAAAAAAATAATAAAATAAACAAATAAATACTACAACTATTACTACTATTAATAAAAATAAAAATACAAGTGGGCACATTTTCTTTTACTGAAGACCAGCTTTATTCAGAGCTGATTACAGATTTAAGACACTGAAAGAAGTGAGCACATCATTTCAAAGTACTGCTTAAGTACCAAATGCAGGAATCCAGTTAATTCCAGCCTAACATATAATCTGCAATATATTAAGCCGAAAAGATGAGTATTACTATAGAAGCAATTAATACGAGAAGACGTTTATAATGAAATAAGTGAGCTGTCAGTTTAGGACAAACTGCCCCAGTCAACAAGCAAAGTAGCATACAAGTTGTGTGTGCAATAAGACAGAATGATAGTTAGTAGAGATGCTCGGGTCTATAGTAAAAGCCCGAAAGTCCAGAACAGCAAAGCTGTGTGCATTGACACATAAAGGTCGATGTACATAAACATCGAAACACATAAACGGCGAAAATCACAACACTGAATGTGTTACGTCAACAAAGAATGCCTCACAGGTATGTTAACACCAACATTAAAAACAGAATTTAACCCACTTTTGCAGTCCCCCATGTGGGGGCTGTGCCCCCCCACTTAAAGACACCAACTCCAAGATCGCACTACTGTGGGGAAAAGGATATATTTCCTTATCCCCATGATCAAGCTGCTGGCTTAACAAACACATTCAGCGCTGAGATTTTCGCCGTTTACGTGTTTCAATGTTTATGTACATTGACTTTTATGTGTCGATGTACATAGCTTCACTGTACCAGACCTTCAGGCTTTTAATATAGACCCGAGATGCTACAGTATGCAAAGTCACTAAGGACAAGTGCACCCTAGCAATGCTGGAACAGTTAAGAAATACATTCATTTCAGAACACTGCAAGTAAGAACAGGAAAAAATACTAGAAGAAGCAGAGAAGGATATTGTGAGGAAAGAGCTGATAAAAGAGCACACAGCAAGGATCCATAAGCAGTGTCCCACACATGCTAAAACCAAGCCCCAGTCTGTGAATATGCAAGGCATCCAGCCTACAAAGTTGAAGGATGACTGTCAGAAATGGAACAGGAGTCAGGTACCATTTTGAACTGCAGCTGCCTCAAGATCCAGAAGAACAGCAGGAAGCAAAAAGCACAGCATTGTGAATCCAAAAAAAAAAGAAATGGCAGCGTACTGTGAGACAATGGCTGTGTCGGCTCATTCTAAAGATATGCATATCTGTCTTGTTTTGCACAATCACCTTGAAGAAAATCAGTTTCTGCACTTCAAAATGAAGGTACGATAATTTACAGCAGACAGAATTTTCTAGAAATTAAACAGTCAACATCTGCCTTGAAGTCTGCAGAGTATCTGGGGTCTATTAGTTTCACAGACTCACAACAGCTGAGTATTTTAACTCTACATGCTCTAATAAGCCTGAAACTGATAGAAGAAGGTTTTGGAGAGCTTTGAATGAACAAACAGGGATAGGTTCAAGGAGGCAACCACAGTGAATCAGCATCTGAATATAGATGAATACACAGCGGTTGTGATGTCATACATTTCAAACTGCGTTGATGAAGAAACAAGCACCAAGAGCATCATTATTAGAGCTAACCAGAAGCCATGGCTTACCCCCCCACCACCAGGTATATGGGCTTCTGAAGGCAAGAAATGCAGCTTACAGGGCTAAGGACAAAGCAGCCCTAAGAGAAGCAGGAGGCAATCTGAGGAGGGGTATAAGGGAGGTAAGGAAGGAGCATGGCAGAAGGGTGCACAGCCACTTTGATGACATGAAGGATGCAAGGAGATTATGGCAAGACATTCAGGACATCACTGGCTACAGAATCAGGTCAGCACAGTAACAGGTTGGCACTAAAGTTATCTACTCATGAGAAGGATGCTGTGCTCACACTCAGTACAGAGGAGATGGGAAGAGAGCTAAGGAAGGTAAACCCCAGGAAGACTGTTGGCCCAGACAACATTCTGGGCAAGATGTTAAAAGGCTGTGTTGATCAACTGTGCGCAGTACTCATGGAGATATTTAACACTTCTCTTGCCATGGAGAAAGTACCCTCATTGTACAAGGAACAAACATCATTCCATTCCCTAAGAAGACCTCTCCCTCCAGCCTCAATGACTACAGACCAGTCGCTCTGACATCCACCTGTTATGAAATGTTTAGAGCAGTTGATGCAAAAGCATTTGTCATTGGGCCTACCTCCCAATTTTGACCCTCTGCAGTTTTGCTTACAGAGCCAAAATATCCATGGCTGATGCCATATCATTAGCGCTACACAGCTCTCTTGAACATCTAGAGGGAAATGACAACTATGTGAGGATGCTGTTCATAGATTTCAGCTCAGCATTTAATAGGGTGGTACCAATCGAGATGATAGAAAAAAATGACATATATAGGAGTCAGTAAACATCTCTGTAACTGGATCCTGGACTTCCTGCTTGAGAGACCGAGGTTATGTTTGGAAAGAACACATCAAAGTGCATCACAAGTAATACTGGGGTTCCAGAGGGATATGTTCTCAGTCCACTGTTATTCACCGTCTTGACTCATGACTGCTATACAAAGCACAAGTCCACCCATATCGTGAAGTTTGCTGATGATACCACAGTTGTAGGGCTCATCACAAAGGAGGATAAAAAAGCATACATAGAAGAGGTGGCATCTCTGATCAGCTGGTGTGAGGGGAACAACCTTGACCGGAATGTAAGCAAGACCAAAGAGATTATCATCGACTTCAGGAAAAAGAAAACAAACCATCCAGAGCTCATGACCAATGGTAAGCATGTAGAGAGGGCTAAATGTATGAAATTCCTAGGTGTAGGCATATTAGAGGATATCTCTTGGTCAAGAAACACCAGCCAACTGGTCAAGAAAGTGCACCAATGCCTCCATTTTTTGAGAAGGCTGCAGAAAGCTAAGCTCCCACCATATAGCCTCTCCACCTTATATAGAGGTGCTATTGAGACTATCCTCACCAGTAACTTCACAGTGTGGTTTGGAAGTTGTACAGCTACAGAAAGGAAGGCACTACAGGTAGTGTTGAGGGTCGCAGGGAAGGTAATGAGTACCAGCTTTCCATTGATACAGCAACTTTATTCTACAAGAAGCATCAGAAGGGCTACCAAATTAGTACAAGACACCATACATCCAGTGCATGGACTGTTTAAGGATCTGGCATCAGGACAAGACACCATACATCCAGTGCATGGACTGTTTAAGGATCTGGCATCAGGACAAGACACCATACATCCAGTGCATGGACTGTTTAAGGATCTGGCATCAGGACAAGACACCATACATCCAGTGCATGGACTGTTTAAGGATCTGGCATCAGGACAAGACACCATACATCCAGTGCATGGACTGTTTAAGGATCTGGCATCAGGACAAGACACCATACATCCAGTGCATGGACTGTTTAAGGATCTGGCATCAGGACAAGACACCATACATCCAGTGCATGGACTGTTTAAGGATCTGGCATCAGGACAAGACACCATACATCCAGTGCATGGACTGTTTAAGGATCTGGCATCAGGACAAGACACCATACATCCAGTGCATGGACTGTTTAAGTATCTGGCATCAGGACAAGACACCATACATCCAGTGCATGGACTGTTTAAGGATCTGGCATCAGGACAAGACACCATACATCCAGTGCATGGACTGTTTAAGGATCTGGCATCAGGACAAGACACCATACATCCAGTGCATGGACTGTTTAAGGATCTGGCATCAGGTGGAAGATCTCACAGTATCTGCTGCAGGACTACCAGATTCAACAACAGTTTCTAACTGACAGTGGTCAGACTTCTGAACTTGGGCATAGGTACCAGAGAACTGGATATTGACTAGTCAGTTCTTTCTTTTTTTTGACAAATACCTATAGTCTGTTGTATAATATATACCACACACATTCCAAATAAGTACAATATTTATTTTATATTATTTTTTATTTATTTTATTTTACATTTGTTAACTGGGATGGTCTGACTGGACACAGGTCCATTTTTAGTGGAGGCCCGGGGAGAAAAGCTCCACAGTAAGTAAAATTGCATACAATATATTAAAATACAGTATACAGAGAATTTTCAAACAATATGTTAAAATGCAGTATACAGCAGAAGACATAACAAGACCTATATAAACAGGAAAAAATAGTTTCACATGGTTAATAACATAATAAGTATACACATTCAGTCAGTATTAGGAGAAGACCTAGACTGTAATATATATTATAGTAGATATATTAGGAAGTGAGGTATCTAAGTTATGTATTCTATCCCTATCAAGTGCAATATTAAACAGACAACCTGGCAATGTGCAATCTGCAATGTGTCTTTTATTTAAATGGGGCAGTTATTATAACTTTGGGGAGGCTATACTTATTCTGTATTCAGTTGCTGGAAGTTTTTCTGATCTTTTTTATACCAGGAGTTGGATGGTATATGTTAGTTATGTTCATTCTTTTACTTGTATGTGTTGTTTTACTTTCTGTTTGTAAACTCAAGGAGCTGATGCATGAAATTTCATTTAGGTTACACGTGTGTGGTCCAAAATTACAATAGAGTTTACTTTGAATCTTTGAATCTTTTGAGTAGGGAAAACTCATGTGAAGAAACTGTTATGTTTTTTAGGGGTTATATGGGAAGGTAATTATAAAGCACAAACGTGGAGACATCAACAAAGAATAAAGTGGTCAGTGTTAGAAATTATCAAATGAAGTACAGGAGGAGCAGTTGAAATGAATCAGTGCTAAAAGAAAGATTTAAAGAAATGAAGAGGTTTCAGGTTCTAGCCGTGATGCAGTTTTCATTAGTTCCCCACCAATTAAGCCCATTCCATGTGACAAGCTAAAACACAATAAAAGCTTTTAACTTACCCTGAGCTTGTATGCATTCAGATTATGTTATATTAAGTAAGTTGCTGGGGAAAGGTACACTGCATGGGGGGTGTAGGGGGTGATTTCCTTCACCTCTTGCAGTTGATTTAGGCCAGATTGATAGAATGGATGCAATTTGTCCATATTCAGTTAAAACAAACTGGGTACATAAACTATTACTCCAAAGACATGCATCTGGAGCATTTCTCCTTGGGCATCAGCTGAAAATAGGCTCTGTCGCAGTCGGATGTTCCCAGTCAACAAATGTTAAATACATAAATAAATATTAGTGAAGAAGCTGTAGAGGTAGCCAAAAGGGGTGCATACCAGCTTTTAGCATGGCTCGCTGACAGCATATTGAATTAACTTTGTTAGAGACTAAAACAGGCAAATGGTAGATGCACATTATAAATAATCCACACAAAGGAATTTTCTGCATTTTCAGTATTCTCAATGCAGCACAAATAGAAACAGCTTGTGTATACAAAGATTGCATAAAGTGTAAAAATTTAGACTTCAAACATGTGCAAGGATGTTAATGAACCAGCATGTGCCTAAGCAACTGTACGACTATATAAAGTGACTCACACAGACTGTGGAACACCATATTCCATTCACATTCAATAACCTGTAGCTAGCAGTCATCTCTAGAGCAATGGGTTCATAAAAGATATTTTTAAGATCAATATTCAGCAATGTCTTAAGTGACATGCATCGTTTAAATTGTGTGCTTCTCTCAATTTAAACATATTACTGCTTTTCGTTTTGTGGAATAGACATCTTCTAAAATTCTTACAGCAGTTTAAGAGGTGCTAATTCTTTTGCCCTCCATGTCATTGGCAATAAATGTGCAGACGTTTTTTCCTGGAACATTTAGTACCAGGAAAATAGTTCACATACTTATCATTCCTGATATATGCACTGTCATCAGAGGAGTGAAGCCTCCAATAATCTTACACATAAATCACAACTAATAATTTTTGAACATTTCCCAAATCTTAAATTATAAGGTAAAGCTGAGACTCTGCCATGCAGGTTATTAACTCCTGTAAGCTATGACGCTGTCAAATTGTATTTTTCCTAACAATTAAGATAGTAACAACTGCTGTGATTAGCGTGTGAATATATAGAGCTATATATAGATGCAGACATATACATATATATCTATATATCTATAGCATCTATATAAATATGCATTTATATATATATATATATATATATATTTATATATATATAGAGAGAGAGAGAGACAGAGAGAGAGGCCAATTATTTCCAGTAGAAATGTTCTTTAGAAAAATAAAATTGTAAGAAAGGATATTCTAGGCTTAATTATAAACTTTATTAATTTTTATGTGGGTGGCACAGTGGTGCAGTGGATAGTATTATCAGTTCACATCAAGATGTTCCCTTGATCAATTCTCAGCTGGGGTGTCTTCTATTCAGAGTCTGCATGTCCTGCCTGTGTTCACATGGGTTTCCTCTGGGTTCTTTGGTTTCCTTCCACATTACAAAGACATGCAGTTGGTAGATTGGACATTCTAAATTAGCAATAAGTGTGCGTGGTGTGGCAGAACCATTCCGGCAGGGCTAGCCACCCAGCTATGTAAACTTTGGCTCTAGGTGATTCTCACTGTTGAAGTGACACACCAACACCATGTGCAGAAACATGAAAAGCAGTTGCTTTACCAGGGAGCCAATCACTTTACTTTAATGTCATTCTGTACTGAATTATGAAGTGAAGCTTATTGCAAAATTGCCCTTTACAAAGCATTTATCTACACTTGAGGTTAATTTCTGGGTAAGTTCTCTGCCAAGTGTCAGTCAAATACACATGCTTGCAAATCACTTTTCCATTAACTTCTTGCGAGACAAATTGTAACACAACAGTAAAAGGAACATTAAGGTGGGTGGCTGCTAGAATATCATATATTATTTTTCATATGCAAACCTAACTTTTGTCATCTCAGATCAAGCTGACTAACTCTTTGTGCACATGGAAGGTGTCCTGCAAATTTAGAAGCTTGCAGGCCATTATGTTCTTTGCAGGACATAACCTGTAAAGCTTTGTAGCAGTGATCAAATGAAGAATATTGTCTATGACAAATGCAAATTAGTGACAGTGCTGGAGGTAAACCTCATAGCAAACACCACACAAGGTGTACATGTAGACATGCTTGCAACAATAAATGCTGAGATCCTTAGATTTTCACCAATAAAAGTTTTACTAAACATATCCTAACCTGAGTAAGCATCAGGCATCTAACAAAATGCGTTCATAAACCAAAGTCGACAACTAGTGCTGCAACTGAAACTGAATTCCAACGTCATTAACTGGCACAATATATAGAGTTAAGAAGAGAATAAAAGGAGGTGAGGGATTTTCTAAACCAAACCTGGCTCCAAAACACATGCTAAAACCAATCAGCCCCAATAACGTACTTACTATAATTAGCCAATAACCAACAGAGCAGACATAATGTATCTCTTTAAGACATAAGTGATAATAACCTGCTTCCTAAAGGCAAAAATAATGGATCTAGCTGCCAGGCTGAAAAGTATCTGAGATAAACTTTACATAATCAGCTTCCAGCCTGAAAAGTATCTGAGATAAACACAGCACAATCATTCTTCATGCGATAATTTATTTTATTTTTATTTATTTATTTTACATTTGTTGACCGGGATAGTCCGACTGGATACATGTCCATTTTCAGCGGAGGCCTGGGGAGAAAAGCTCCAAGGGTAACCAGATAGCGCATTACATAATACCAGCATTACATATTACAAACAGACTATTTACAGTGATTACATAAGTAAGCAAGTTAAACAAGTTCCACAGGCTAGAGTTAATCCTGAGCGTAAATCAGGATTAAATTAAATTACATAGTAAACTGGTTAACAGGTTTTTACACATTCTAGAGAGAGTTAGCCAGGCTTGATACATTGACATAGCCAGTTAAGTGCCAAATGTTGTATGAGTCTTTTTTTAAATTGACCTAAGGTGGAAAGTAAGGTAATATCAGTTGGAAGAGAGTTCCAGGATCTACTTACAGAGTTTGCAAAGAGAGAATCACCGGCTGTGTTATTAGTTTTGCTAGTCTGAATTAGTAGTTTGTTAGAGGACTGAAGCGGTCTAGGATTGTTATAGGGGGTGATAATATTTTTAAATGCAGGAGTATTGTCCGGATTATAGAGGATTTCATAGGCCATAATCAGTTGGATATACTGGATTAGGCTGAGTAGTTCAAGCCACCCAAGCTGATTTAGATTGGTGCAATGATGTGTCCTAAATGGCAGGCCAGTGGCAAACCTGGCAATGTGGTTGTAGCAAATTGAGAGTTTGTTAAGGACAGTCTTGTTTAAATTCGAGAGTAGAGGGGATGCATACAGAAGGGTTGAAAGAATGTGAGAGAGAGCTATGGCAATTTTAGCTGGAGGTGTTAGGAAGGCTTTTATTCTGTAAAGTGACCCTAGTTTTTTATTGATGGTTTTGATAGTTTGGTTAACATGTAGGTCAAAATTTAGATTATTATCTGTGATGACACCTAATAGTTTTGTAGATGAGTCAGGGGAGATTATTGTGCCATCATTTGATTTTATGGTAAAGGTGAAAGCGGTAGACCTACGTGTTGGTGAAAATAACAGCATTTTAGTTTTTTTTGGGATTTGGGATCAGATGACGTTCAGAAAGCCAGTTTTCTATTGTATTAAAGGTAGTCTGGGTAGCTGACCATAACTCTACTGGAGATGTGGCTGAGCAAATCAGAGTAGAGTCATCAGCATATTGGATACAGCTGACTTTTGGGATGACAGTGTAAAGGTCGTTAATGAAAATGGAGAACAGCAAGGGCCCTAGTATAGAGCCTTGTGGTACTCCAAGGGTGTTAGGTAGAAGGTTAGAGAGTTTGTTCTGCCAGAGGACAGCCTGCTGTCGACCATGGAGAACAGCAAGGGCCCTAGTATAGAGCCGTGTGGTACTCCAAGGGTGTTGGGTAGAAGGTTAGAGAGTTTGTTCTGCCAGAAGACAGTCTGCTGTCAACCATTCAGGTAGGATTGAAACCACTGAAGGACTCTAGTATCGAGACAGAATGTTTGCAGGGTGTGGATTAAAAGTTGGTAATCAACCATATCAAATGCCTTGGAAAGATCCAAGAAGAGGGCTGAGGATATATAATTATTGTTGCAATTATGGTTTATGGTGTTGGTAAAGGCTAGGAGGGCTGAAGTAATGCTGTGATGAGGACGGAAGCCATGCTGAGTGTCTGCCATAAGGTGATTCTGGATTAGGTGGTGCATGAGTTGTCTATGAATACATTTTTTTCATAATCTTTGCAAGTGGAGAGAGTATAGCTATTGACCTATAACTGGAGAATTCAGTAGAGCTGCCTCCTTTGTGAAATGGGATTACATAGGATATTTTCCAGATGGTGGGAATTTTAGCTTCTACTATGGTTTGACTGTAGTATTGAGACTGGGTAAGCAATAGAATCAGCTGATTTTTGTAGGTATTTGGCAGGGAGTTGATTTGCAGAAAGTGTAGTGGGCTTTAATTTTTTGATCAAGGTACGGATAAGTGAAGTGGCGACTGGTTGGAAGCTGAACGCGAGTAGGTTTCTAGGGGTGGTACTTTCAGGACCAGGGGAGCTAGGAGGTAGATGGCTAGCTAGGGCTTGAATTGTCTCAGTAAAGAATTGGTTAAAACTGTCAGAAACATCTTCAGGGGTTTTATCAATAGTAGCAGCAGGGACTGGGGTTGAAGTTTGTCCAGGATGTAGTAGATTATTTAAACCTGCCCAAAACTTCTGAGGGTTATTTTGATTTACTGTCTGTAAATTACAGTAGTATTGTTTTTTGTCTTGTAAAATTGATTTTTTAGTTTCGTTCCTGGATTGCCTGTATTTAATGTGATCTTGGGGGTCTTTAGAAAAACGCCATAAAGCCCATGCTTTGTTTCTAAGGGTAATTTTGAGTTTAGACTCTTTAGAAAGCCATAGCGCAGTTTTTGCCTTTGTTCTTTTTGAACGAACAGGTGCGTGCAAATCAAGGATCTCAAGGAATTTGTTGTTAAATTATGCTACTGCTTCCTCTAAGGGGAGGTGTTTTAGAATAGACCAATTATATGAGTTTAGTTCTTGTTGGAATTTGGCAGGATCAAAGTTTATATTGTTTCTAACCTTTCTAAGTAAGGGAATTAATGGCTTTCTGCTTAATTACATATGAGAGAAGATGATCGCTTAGGCCATCAGGGAGGGCACCAGTGGTGTACAGTTGGGGGTGACTATTTATGAGTACCCAGTCAAGTATGCTTTCTTTTTGGTTGGGTTTACCTATCCTGGTAGGGATGGATATGATTTGTGTAAATGCATGCATGTTAATATGGGTGGTTGTGGATTCTGAGGAACAGGTGTCTCAGTCTATGTTAAAATCTCCAAGTAGTAGAGTTTATTGGGTGTAGTGATATAATAGCCAGTGCAGGATATCTTCAAGCATAGATATATTGTTACCTGGGGGAATGCACATACAGATGATATTAATGCATTTATTTTTATTAAGTTGCAAATTGGTGGCAAGAATCTCTGAGTTATTAACCTGATGTGGTTGTATTACATCTATGGTGACATTCAACTCAGATTTATAGAGTACAGCTACCCCACCCCCCTTCCTGGAAGCATGATCCAGCCTGTGTATGTTGTACCCATGTGGTAACACTTCATTGTCTGTAGTGTTAGGTTCTAACCAGGTTTCAGATAAACAGAGAATCTCAGGGGAGTGGACATCCAGAAGTGTATGCAATTCATGTACCTTGTTATTAATGCTTCTAATATTGAGATGACAGGCTAGGAGAGAGTTAGTTGGCCTATTAATTGTAGGTTTGTAGCTTAGATTGCAAGTAGAGGGGGTATGTGTATCTGAAGTGGGTGGGCCAGGGTTGGGGTGAATATCACCACCAAGTATTAGGTTAAGTCTATACTTGGTGATGAACTTCAGGAAGTTTGTGGTAGTGTTTGGATCTAGAGCTAATGTGCCTGGGGTTAAGATGTTGATAGACTGAACAAGATGTTGGATAGGACCTGGTACTGTAAGTATGGTTGAAGGTGGGAGGATTTACAGCTGGGGTGGTAGTATGGCCTTTTGGGACCTGAAATCCCGAGCGAAACTGTTTTTTATACAAGATAAGGAGGTATGTTGCGAACAAGAGGGGTAGTAAAGAGGAGTATATCATTATTTGTGATTCACCTAGTGAGTTAAGGAACTATTTTACCTGGTGATGCAACACCAGAAGATAGAGTGGTGAGGTAAAGGTACTGGAAGGGGGATGGGAGAATGCCAGATGAAAGCTAATAGGTGCTATTAAAATGTAGGTAGAAGAATAGGGGTGGGAGGAATTATCCCAGATGAAAGCTGATAGGATCTAGAAAGTGGGGAAGTGGCTATAGTACTTTAAATTTAGAGGTACTGTGGGTGGGAGGTAGTTGGGGGCAGGGAGTGGAGTGAAGAGAGCCCGAGCATTGTGAGGGCAAACATAGTGGGGTTATTGCAGTTTACAAGGTTTCCTAAGGTGTCTTAAAGCTATAAGGTAAGTATTATAGCTTTATTGCAGTTTACAAGGTTTCCTAAGTTGTCCTAAAGCTATAAGGTAAGTATTATAACTCTTAATGTAAGAGTCAGTTTACTTAAGTTACAGGGGAAGGAGGCAAACACTCAAGTAGAAAAAAGAGCCCTATGGCCGACCAAAATGGTGACCTGCTTAATTACACCGCACTGTAAGTGAAAGCTTAACAAATGCTTTTTGTGTGCAACCTACGCTTCTTAAATGCTGAGAGAAACTGATTTTTGTTATGGTGACCAATTGCAGTTCTGTAGACTCCGTTTTGTAGGTAAAATGTAGAGTTCAATCTGCTTAAATGCTGAGAGAAACTGATTTTGTTATGGTGACCAATTGCAGTCCTGTAGACTCCGTTTTGTAGATAAAATGTAGAGTTCAAACTAAGTCACACCAGGTCAGCCAAGGGGGGAAGAGAGAGGGAAATCTAAGCACCTAGATTTGAAAATAATCAACAACCAGATGAGTATGACATTTACTAACACACAAAAAGTTATGAAAGGGCTGTCTATTATTCTTGCTGACAAACAAAAAAAATTTGCCTCAGACAATATCAGTTCAGAACTAAAATCATGGCTTTTAGTCTGCAGGTAAAGGCGTGGTATTATAACAAGGGAATTAAGTGCTACGCTGTTATGTGGAATGCATCCAGCCTGTGAGCCATGCAGTGGGTATTTAGTAACTATCAGCTTGTAAAGTACAGACAATGAAGGAGTAATTCCATTCTTATGGTGCCTTTTTTAAATATCGGCAAATGACATCAGAAAAAAATTATCAAAAATTAAGTCTGAGGTGAAGCTGCCTTAGTAATTGCAAAAAAGTTTAAACAAACCATTGAACACTTAACAACAAGAATAGGTGCAGCATAAAAGACCAAAACAAATAACAAGGAAAGCAGATATGCAGCTTGACTCCACAGGAAGGTCTAAAAACTAACAGTTCATTCACTCAATGAGCACACATAAAACTGCAAAATTAAGCACTTTCATACCTGTTATTAGGACTTAATCTGAATAAATCATAGGAGCATAAACCAATCTATATATAAGCCTACCCTCACTTTCCATTGGTTGAAGTTAACTAGATAATAAAAACTATCAATGAAATAAAATCTTAAGGAGAACCAACCAGAATTTAGCATCGGTGGGTATCATTCAATGAATTCCCTTACAACTATAAAACATAAAAGCTGTCTAAGAATATTAGGACAACAAGCAAAAAAATATTACTTTATTATCAAATATTCACAAATACTTCTTGACTTTATTACTCAAGATAATCTATAAACTGCCCCCAATCCAACTGGGAGTAACTAAGCAGTTGATGTTATAATAGCAAATATGGCTGAACACTATGCTCACCTACTTACTTATCACAATTTGATATAAAGGTAGGTGGGCTGGACCGGGGACCCTTTACAGCCACAACGTATGTTATAACTTATAAAATAGTGAATACTGATTCAAAATGCCTCCATTTAAGTTAAAATATATGGAATAGATATCACAATGTTATTTGCAGAGCACATATTTGTAGTAAATAATGTAGTGATACAGTAAGTTGTAGTGAGTCAAAACCACATGCACTAAGGTTAAAAATCTATATGTACTTAGGTTAAAAAAAGAATCTGGAGAAGACACCACATTATTTATAGACCCCGTGTTTACACATAAAATGAATAATAGTGTATAAGATTTGGAGTAACAAAGAAAAAAAAAGTATTTATAGTTTAAAAAGATAACAGAATTGTAAAAACTGGATTAAGCAGTGTCGCTGTCTCTTGATTTGTCACACCAAGATGTTGTTTTCCATTTTTATAATCCTCGGCTAAGTAATAATAAACAGAATACATCATGCCTTTTATAAAATCATCCATCACTCATTTAGTCATTTAAAGAAAATCCTGCTTAAACCAAATAAAAAAAATCACTTACTAAGTACAGCAAATTGGATAGATCAAACTAAGTAGCTAGGCTAGTGTCTAAAACACAGAGTAACAATTAAGTGATAATTAATTACATAAGTAAAGTGAATGAGCAAAGCAGTGAAAGTACTAGAGTTTCAGTAAATATAGTGGTAATGTCTAACCTAAAATTAATTGCAGATACTGAGGCAGAAACATTGAGAATCCACCACAAAACAACAAGGGCTAGACATGATATCCATAACAATAAAACAATGCAGAATTTCAGTTCCATGGATGTCAGAAGTATTCCTTGGCAGTTTTCTAGATGACATAAAATATAATCTACATAATAAACAAGTAATTGCCCCCAAGTTGACCTCCACTCATGTAATGACACCGTAGGGTTTTTGTTGCATATTATGATAGGAGATTGCCAGGCCTTTCTTTTGCATAAATACAACTACAACTACTCAGTCGTTGCCCAGCAGGGTTTCAAATCCAAGTAATCTAGTTGGTAATCCTGTGCTTTAACCTCTAAGCTATCAGGCCAGGGATGAGCAACAAAGACTATTATGAAAATGGTAATTTCCTATCAGTCTGGCATCAGGTTAGGGAAGAGCCTTATCATAAGGCTCGTACCTCTTTTGGCCCTAACAATTACAATCCTGTCACCATCGGTTAATAATTCCAGCTGACTTTTGAGTAAGTAATACTTAAACTTATTCTAACAACACTGGTGACCTTATATTAAATGACCCAGAACAGTGTGAGTATGTTAAAGAAAGGTATTCCCTGGTTAGTCTTGAAAGATTTTTCAGGGAAGTACCACTGAGTCTAAATGAGTGATTGACCACAATGGCCTGCCACTTAGTCGCAATTGACTCAGTCCCCTTCAAATGCATTATAGATAAACTTGTTCATCTTATCAGTCATAGTTATGTAGTTCTGTGTGCATAACTTGGTGATAGTGGATAGAAAAAAACAAGTCAGCATTAATAGTTACATAGTGAGATTGATAAATACATGGTTGACAGTGGAATACAAAAGACTATAAATTACAGGCTATCTGTCTCAGCCTAATGAAGTATTCACTGGAACTTTTCAAGGATTCGAGTTAGACCTCTCATCTTTTTTCAGATAACACTATAAGGAGATAATTATGTTTAAAATATGCAGATGACAGCAAACTATAAAATATAGTTGTCTCAACTAATGATGCAAAAATTATTTTTTAATTTTTTATTTAGTTTTAACAAAGAAACATAAAAAGAAATATTTAACAAATTAGAAACAAAAATATCAATTTTAAATCAAAACAACCATTTACAAGAGTGTCTACTTAAGAAGAAACATTTAAATTTTTTGATGATTATCAAATGTCATTAATATATCAACAATTATTTATTTAACAGTTTCTTTAAATGTTTCCAGGTATTATATGAGAAAGTGATTCTTGTAGATCTTGACTTAATTGTAATAAGTTCAAGTTGACAAATTTTTTTTGCAATGTTTGAGAATTCATTAAATGAGGGAGTAGATTTATTCTTTCAGTTTCTTGTTATAACTTTTCTCACTGTTGCTAAAATTCTCCACAAAAGGGGATATTTCAATTTTGTAACACAATCGGGTATTGATTTATTAAATAAAACTAATGATTTGGATAAAGACAATCTGTCACTGAGTAGAAACTGTAAAAAAAACATTAATCTCTTCCCAACATAGCTTAAGTATAACACAGTCAAAAACATGTTGCCAGTCTGCTTTATGGTTTAAATTACATCTCCAACAAACTATCTTATTTTTGTATATTAGTTCTATGTGGTGTAAAGAAAGCTATATATAAAAACTCGAATGAAAATATTATCCATTTAGGAGGACTAATAGTATATTTTGATGATGACAAAATACGTTTTTTTCCTCATTTTTTAGGAGATTTGTTGTTCATGAGTTTAAAATAATTCCAAACGTTTTCCTTGTTTTATTCTAATTATTTTTTAATCACTTTAAATATTTTGGATAAACAACCTCTTCCATATATTTCCTGTTATAGAGGAATAAATAGAAAATCTATTAACTTAAGAATAGCATTTCTTAACCTTGGTGGCATAACTTTAATTTTGCCTTCAACAAATCATAGACAGTTTTGAACATGCAACCATGTGTCTTCACCTAAATCAAATTTGTTAATTATGTGTTCAACTGTATACACATTTTCTTTATTCATTAACGGGAACTGCTATATCAGATTATTTTCCTTAAAAGTAATCATTGTAGGTAAATTTAGAGTGAAAATGTTATTCTGAGTAAAAACTATTGGAAAAATGAGAAAAAAAACATGTGTATATTATTTTGTTAATATTTTCAGCAATAATTATTCCTAAATAATTTAACTTTTTTCTTCAACTCTGTAGTTATTAAATCTTTCTTCTATATCATTAATGTTAAAATTTATAGACAAAATTTCCATTTTATTTTCATTAAAACTGAGGCAGGATATTTTCTGAAAAAAATCATTGAATTAAGAATAGTTGAAAGGGAATTGTTACATACATTCAAGGTCATAAGAATATCATCTGCAAACAATTGAATTTTAGAAGTTAAATTCTTACCTATCTGAATACCTTTAATATTTGG
The DNA here is from genome assembly GCF_019279795.1 of Protopterus annectens. Classification (NCBI taxonomy): domain Eukaryota; kingdom Metazoa; phylum Chordata; order Ceratodontiformes; family Protopteridae; genus Protopterus; species Protopterus annectens. The sequence goes on from NC_056726.1 coordinate 1,042,805,467, forward strand.
AGAACATTTTATCAGATTAGCAAATGCTTCTATAACTTAGGTGAAGAGTATAGGTGAGAGTGGACATCCTTGTTTAGTTCCTTTGGAAATCTTAAAAGATTCTGAAGTATAATAACCTATTTTTTACATAAGCATAAGAATTAACCTAAAGAACCTATAAAAAATACTTGAGAAGTTACTTTCTTCAAGTACTAATAAGATATAATCCCAGCTGACCAAGTCAAATGCTCTGTCTATATCTAAACCTAAAAAAAAAAAAAAACAGCTTCACAGCACCAGGTATAAGAAATATAAAACGGTTTTAATATAAATATTCAAGTTTTAAACGACAAGGCTTTCGGATAAAAATCCTTCATCAGTGTTAGAGATTTTCTACCATATGCATTCTTTTATATAACATTAAAATAATCACATGACACAACCTAACCTATCATATAAGAATATTAATTAATAGACATTAAAATTGAAAGATACATATAATTAATTCATCATTCAATAAAAATAATAATAAAATAAAAATAATCAATCCATTTTTATCAGATTTTTATGTAGTTTTGTTTATATTTCAAAATTGGTTTGATGGAGACTTGTTTATTAATTCCAGGTGGACAGTCTGCATGAAGTCGAATAATCCACTCATATTCCTTCTTTTCCAGCTTAGTATTGATATCACCTTTCCTTAAGCTTGGTTCTAACACATCTATGACTCTAAAGACAAAACTATGTGTCAGTCCCTCTTCATCCACATGTTTGGCTAATGCATTGGTTAGTATACCCCTTCTGATATCAGATTTATGTTCTATAATTTGATTTTTAAGTTTACGAGTAGATTTTCCTACATAGAATGCCATACATGATGTACATGTTGCCAAATAAATTATAAAAGTTGTATTACAGGTTGCCCAACATCTAAAGTAAAATTCTTTCTTATTGATGGGATGAACATAGGTATTAGAAGAGCATATATCAAAGCAGCATGAGCAGTTAAAGCAGGAAAAAGTACCTTTCTTATTGGGAATATTTCTTACTTTTCTCTTTAATGAGAAATATTTGTAACATAATTGTTGTTTAATATTACCACTATTTTTATATGTAAATAAAGGAGTTTCAGGAATTATGCCATTCAATCCAGATAAAGCTCTTAGTATACCCCAAATTTTTCTAATAATATCTTCAGTAGGTTTACTACTTCTACTATATGTAATAGTATATCTCATACGACCAGATAAATTATTATTCCATTCCCTACTAGGGACATAACCATCTTTTGAGAAGTAGGGCTTAATTTAATTTCCCCTCTGATGCAATGCTTCTTCTTCAAGGCTGGATAGTTGTAACATATCATATCCCCTATCCCTAAATTCTTTAGTTATTTCATTTATTTGCTCAATGCATGTACCAACATCAGTATTAAGTCTATTAACACTAATATATTGACTCTTTATAATATATAATATAAACTAACCAATGCATTAGCCAAACATGTGGATGAAGAGGGACTGACACATAGTTTTGTCTTTAGGGTCATAGATGTGTTAAAATGAAGCTTAAGGAAAGGTGATATCAATACTAAGCTGGAAAAGAAGGAATATGAGTGGATTATTCGACTTCATGTGGACTGTCCACCTGGAATTAATAAACAAGTCTCTATCAAACCAATTTTGAAATATAAACAACACTACATAAAAATCTGATAAAATGGATTATTTTTGTTATTGTATTATTATTTTTATTGAATGATGATGAATTAATGATATGTATCTTTAAATTTTAATGTCTATTAATTAATATTCTTATATGATAGGTTAGGTTGTGTCATGTGATTATTTTAATGTTATATAAAAGAATGCATATGGTAGAGAATCTCTAACACTGATGAAGGATTTTTATCCGAAAGCTTTGTTGTGTAAAACTTGAATATTTATATTAAAACCATTTTATATTTCTTATACCTGGTGCTGTGAAACTGTTTTTTTTTTGTTTTTGATACTTGGATGTTTTACAGCTTTGCTTTATCTCAGTGGTGCTTTTTTCCTGTTTTTATATCTAAACTTACTAATATTAACTTTTCTTTTGTATTATTTGCATAATCAATTATTGTTAAAGTCTTTTAATATTATCATAAGAATTCCTGTTTAAAATAAAATCAGTTTGATCATTGTTGATCAAAGATGTAAGAAACTGCTTTAATCTGTTGGCATGGGTAGAAATAAACAATTTATAGTCTATGTTTAGTAATGAGGTTGGTCTATAAGAAGAATATTTTATTTATTTTTATTTGACATTTGTTAGCTGGGATTGTCCTACTGAGCAAAAGCCCTTTTTCAGTGGAAGCCTGTGGAGAAAAGCTGCACTGTACATGCATAGAAATAAAAATTAACAGTATTAAAGTAAACTAACAACACTGCTATACAAAAAAGCAAAAATTATAGGACTGATCAGTGTACAGTAAAAATAAGCAATAAAAACATCAGCAAAAAATATATGAAAATATAAGTATGATAAGTAACAACGAAGAACAATAATATAAGTCGAAAAAATAAACTAAAAATAACTGAACAGTAAGAAAAAGACAAACTTGAAATACATCATTAGACCACTTAAGAGAAAGGAAGTCAGTTCCCATAGGATGAATACATTGGCAGACCCAGGAGCTCCTGAGGAATCCCTTAAGAGAGTACCTGAAATCTTGTATATGAGTTGTATTTCTGAGAGTCAAGGGAAGTTTATTCTATGAAAGAGCAGGATAGTAGCTAAAGAGATTATGTCCAAAAGAATTTTTTTGTGAATTTGTAACAGACTTAATTCAGCTCTTCTAAGAGACCGAAGAAGTTTGCAGAGAGAGACAATTGAGGAGGTGCTAGGACAGAATAAGGGCTTATTTAAAATAGAATGGACAACAAGTAATTGTGTAAATAGCAATTGGTTAGGAAATTCAAGCCAACTGAGTGCCCAGAGAGCAAGACAGTGGTGAGAGTGAGAGGGCAGGTTAGCAGCAAATCTAGCAACTTTGTTGAAGGTAGTTTCATGTTTGGAAAGTAGTGATGACTGTAAGATGGTTAAGATCTGGGAGCTGTAAAAGAGATTAGGGAGAAGATATTCTTGGGCAAGTGAGATTCTAGAATTAGGAGTGAGGAACTTTTTATTTCTATACAGAAGGCCAAGCTTTGGGTGCTGTTTTAATAGCATGAAGAACATGAAGATCAAATTTAAGTTGGTCATCTTTAATTATTCCAAGGAGTTAGCATGTGAATCAGCTTTGATAGAGGTGCCATTAAGAGACGAGATGGTAAAAGAGGACTAAAAATGAGAAAATGACTTTGGAAGGAAGAGAAGAAGTTTTGTCTTATTAGGGTTAAGTATAAGTTGATTATTGTAAAGCCATTATTCAGTGAGGTTAATGTGAGTTTGTGTGAGAGTCAGAAGATCAGTAGGATTGATAGCAATAGAGATGATAGTAGAGTCATCTGCATACTGAACAAGAGAAGACTCAGGACAAGATGTATGAAGCTCATTAATGAAGATATTAAACAGTAAAGGGCCTAAAATAGAGCCTTGAGGGATACCCATTTTGACAGGAAGAAAAGGAGGTAGACTAGAGTGGCATTTAACAGATTGCAGTCTGTCAGTGAGGTAGCTAATGAACCAATATAAAGTATCAGAAGATAGGTTGAGTTAGGAGAGTTTAGGAAGAAGGATAGGATGAGAGATAGTGTCAAAGGCCTTAGATATCCCTAAGAAGAGGCTGGATACTAATTTATTATTATCTAAGGCTAGAGAGATGGAGTTAGTAAAGGAAATAAGAGCAGTAGAGGTACTGTGGGGGAACGGAAGCCATGTTGGGTAGGGGTGAGCAAATATTCTTGCGTCAGTAAAGCTGAGAATTGCTTATGAACACAGTGTTCAGGAATTTTTGAAAGAGGATAGAGTATAGCAATAGGTCTAAAATTAGAAAGCTCTACAGAATTTCTACCTTTGTGAATAGGTTTAGTGTAAAATTTCTTCCAAAGAGAAGGGACAGTAAATTCACAAATAGAGCAGCTAATGAGAATTGAGACAGGATATGCTATAGAGTTGGTAGCTACCTTTAGAAAGAATGAAGGCAGATTGTCAGTTGATGCTGAGCATGATTTTAGTTTGAGAAGTCTTTTAATGTAACTGGTTGGAACAGGCTTCAGAGAGAATAGACTATTAATGGAATGAAGATACTGGGAGGTGTAGTGTAAGGTGGGACCTTTGCACAAGTTTGCTTATGGTATCAATAAAGTAAAAATTATAAGTGGATGCAGTTTCTACTGGTGTGCTATTTGGGGTGAGATTGGGAGCAGAAGAATTAGCTGGGTGGAGTATTTGGCTGATAGCATTCCAAATTGTTTTAGGATTTCTAGTTTCAGTAGTTTGTGGTGATAGGTAGAATTTCTTTTTGTCAATAATTATGTGCTTTTTGGTTAAGTTACAGAGTTTTCTATATTTGAGGTAGTCAGTAGGAGATTTTGTCTGAGGCCAAAGTTTCCAGGAGGAATCTCTTTTTTTGATAATGGACTGAGTAGAGTTAGCGAGCCAAGGACAGCAAAGTGATTTCACCTTAATAGTTCTAGGAGGGGCAAGGGAGTCAAGTGCATTTAGGAAGATGGAATTGAACTGAAGAACAGCTTTGTCCAGAGGTAGGGATGTGAGGAAGGACCAGTCTATGGCAGAGAGCTAATTATTAAATTTAATAGAGTCAAAGTTGGATAGTTTATAGCATACTTTAAATTTATGAGGTCAAAAGAGGTGAGGAGAGTACCTTTGGAGTCTTATAGGGGCCTGATCACAAATAGAGTCAGGTAAGGTTTCAGGGTGATGATAGAGGTAGGGTTATAGATGAGAATTCAATCTAGAATAGAACTGGTATTAGTGGATTTGTGAAAACAAAAGTGGGAGAAGAGATAAGTTGAGAGAAACCATACAGGTTAATACAGGTGTTATGGGAATTAGAGATGAGGGAAAGCCAGTTAATGTTAACATTTCCTATAATTATAGATTCATTTATAATGTTGTCAGAGATCCAGTTAAGAATATATTCTAATAGGAGCATGTTGTTGCCAGGCAGCATGTAAATGGTGACTATAGTTAGGGCTTTATGGTTGTTAAATTTGCAATTGGCCATGATGAGTTCAGCTGAGTGAAATGAAGGTAAAAGGTTAACAATGGGGGATAAAGTTAGGAGATCAGAGTACATAATAGCAAAACCACCACCATTTTTAGCAGTTCTATCTTGGCATAGACTATTATAAACAGAAGGGAGAATTTCATCATCAGAGTTGTGAGGTTTGAGCCATGTTTCAGAAAGAGTAACTATGTTAGGGGAGTATTGGTCTATCCAAGAATGAAATTCAGATATTTTGTTAAGAATGCTATGGATGTTTATAGAGTAGATAGAAGTAAAGAGGTTTGGGAGTAGAGTTAGAGTCTTGCAAATGTGTATGTGAAATGGATGAGGTAAAAAGTGGGCCAGTATTAGGGTGACTGTCACCTCAGAGTTGTAAAATGTTGCAAGGTTCAAGGTTTTACAGGGTCTTTGTCTGATTTTAAGATTGGAGAGATAGTGTATTTCCAAGAAGGAGGAACATTTACCAATTCTTTAACTAAATTAAAAACCTTAAGTAAATAGTTGTAGCATCTTTTGGCATTTACTTATAAAGTTCAGGAATAATGCCATCATTACTTGTAGCCTTGTTGGGTTTTAATTTATTAATTTGTGTTTTAGTTTAGAAATTGTAATAAGCCTGCCAATAACTTTCATTTGAGCTTCTGATAAGTTTTTCTTAGTATAGTTTCTTATGAACTTTCCAATAATCTCTTGAGAATCCATTATTGGGTGAATACTATTTATTCCATTAAAGTGATTTCTAAATTATTTCAAGATGTCTTCCATTTCAGTAACCTTTTTCTTTTTCTTTGTGGAGTATGTTTCATTAATGTGATTGGATTTATTAAATATTTTGTTCAACAGAGTAATTAATTATTTTAATTATTTTCAAGTTAATAATAGTCTTATGATTTAAAATGTCTAAATACTATTTAAAGTATTAGTCTTGTTTGTCTTATTTGCTTTTGTTTTTTGACTATTCAATTTTAATTTCTCTATTTTTTTTTTCTTGTAGATTAATTCCTTGCCCAATTGTTTTCTCTTTAAAACATACCAGGTTATAATCTTCCATATGGTAATGTTTTTAAAGTATCCCATAAATATATTTCAAAGATATCCATTGTATAATTGATATCAATAAAGTTTTGAATTTCTTTTAGGAAAACTTCTTTCAAATCTTTTAGGTTGGTTATATAAGCAGGAATGCATTTAATAAGAATACTGTTATTATGCTTTAAGATTAAATCAAAAGTTATAGCATTGTGGCCTGCAAGTGGACAAGATACAACCCTAACCTTATCCAATCTGTTTGATAGAGCATTTATAATATACATTCTATCTAGTCTGTCTTGAGTTCCATACCCATGTGAGTAATGAGTGAAAAAAAGTGAATCTGAATCTGAAAATTCATGTATGTCCTTAATATTTAGTAAGTATATAAAGTGTATGAGGTGCAGATATTTATCTCTTTCTAATGGTATTGTTATCATCATCTCTTAGTATACAATTAAAGTTTCCTGCCAATATACTATCACCTTTTGAGATTTGAGCAATTTGATCTAGATGTTGTTTAATAGTCCTAACTCCTATCCCAAGAATCCAATATAGATTTTATTTATTTTTTATTTTACATTTGTTAACCGGGGGTGTCTGACTGAGCCGAAGGCCCTTTTTCAGCAGAGGCCCAGGGAGAAAAGCTCCACAAAGAAAAATTACAGACACATTTAGTTATTTAGACATAATCAGTATACACACAAATTACAAGAGACATGTTTTTACAGTGGTATGCGGCACAAACAGTTACAGTGGAGAGAACAATCAAAAAAGATATTAATTTTAAAAATAAAGGTAAGTAATAGATTTGTGGTGTACAGCTGAACTTTGGAATGTAGGTAGAATACATACATAGTACACAGGTACAGTACATACATTGTAGATTAGCCAGTGTTTGTGAGTAAGATTGAAAAACTATTATAAATTGCTCTAGATTTAGTTTGCATATGTTATCCGCTTTCACTAGCCTGGGGAGCAATCATGGCACTGCCAACTTTGCTTGAGATGTTGCCTGATGATGTCTTTAAAGGAGGCTTTGGATGATGTGTTTTGAATGCTAGTAGGGACAGAGTTCCATTTTTTAGCCACCGAACTACTATATAGTGCATCTCCAAAGCTATTGTAGCTGTTGATTGATAAAAGTATAACAATTTCTATTAAAATCCAATGTTACCAAACAAAGCAAACCTTATCATCATTATAAGAGATAACAATCTTGGGTTTTGGAAGATAATTTCTCCACAAAATAACCACACCTCTTTTTTTCTGATTATAATGAGAACTAGATAGAAAAGAATATAATCTAGTATTAAGTCTATCTATGGGGGGGCCACGGTGGTGCAGCGGTTAGCATTGCTGCCTCACAGCAAGAGGTTCTCCAGTTCGATCCTCAGCTGGGGTACCTTCTGTGCGGAGTCTGCATGTCCTCCCTTTGGTTGCATGGATTTCCTCCGGGTGCTCTGGTTTCCTCCCACATCCCAAAGACATGATGTAGGTGGATTGGGTACTCTAAATTAGCCCGAGGCATGAGTGTGTATGTGTACCATCTGTGGAAGGTTGGGCACTGGGCTTGCAACCTCGACAATGTAAAAACTTCACTGCCAATCATGAGCGGACAGATGATCCACTGTGGCAACCCCTAACTAGGAAAAGCCAAAAGAAGATTAAGTCTATCTATATCAGATTCTAATAAATGTATTTCCTGCAAAAAATAATCTGGGAATTAAAAAGTTTCAAGAATTTGTTTAGGTTCCATCTCTTGCAACCATTATTTAAACCATTAATGTTTAATGACATGCATTTAAAATAAGACATGTAAACTGTGTAACAGTTCTACATGAAATGTTTTCATAAATTCCAAGCATTGGATATATCCTTGAATCACATCCCAAATCCAGAACAGCATATATAGAAGAATATAATAATTAATAATTAAACTGTCAAATATACAAGCAATAATAACAATAATAATAATAATAATAATAATAATAATAATAATAATAATAATAATAATAATAATAGACACCCACAAAAACAAATTACTTTTATAAATAATATACAAACATTTATGAAACCCATCATACCCCACGTGAAGTCTAAAATCCAGTTTGAATAGCATACTTATCCAAACATTCCCACCCATCAGCCAAAAGTAAAACAAACCTCTCTGCTATTTTCATATTAATATTGTCATTATAAAAATGAAATAGTACCTTAATAAGTGAAAGCTCTTCAGATAAATTAATAGTGATTGATTTTTCTTTTTTTTCTTTTTTCCCTTTATATAAACATTAGAAGGAAATTTTGAATATAAGAGGAAAATAACAAACATATTAACAGTAATATGTCACTGAGGAAAATCATTCCCAGTAAGTGTTTTTCTATCAGAGAGAGCATTAAATACTGTAGCAAAACTAAATATTAACACAAAATTGCATACAGCTTAAGTTGTAGTTATTATAAACTTTATAGATAAATGTTATACCATGAAAACTAATGGTTATTCGGTACAAAATATAATATACTGGCACTGCATTACTAATACTTGACTAATGTCAAAATTTAAGATGATTCTTTAAATGTCAAATAAAGAGAGAGAGAGAAATAAGAAAAACTGAAAACTTTCCTCTTCTAAATTCTCACCCAAATATAAATGATCGATTCATTGTATTAATAAAATGTTTAAATGTTCATTTACAGCTGTAGAAAAATATTAAATACCCAAGTTAAATAGAAAAAAATAAGCATTTATAACTTTTAGAAGAGTAGCAGTTGCTATAAGTACACGTTTCAAAACTAAGAAAGAAAAAAGTGCAGGTGAACAATTTCTGCTCCCAGTAATAGCAGACAAGCAAGAGAAAATAATCACTTCTGTAAAACTGTCATACCACTGTATCAGTTAATTAAATACATCAGGTATTGTAAATAAAATATGTCTTGTTGCCCCAGCTTTAAGTAGTAAACAAAGCATTCACTCTTGCATAGATTTGAAAAATCAAGTGCCTGCCGCATTCAGTTTGATTCTTGGTGGAAAGATCAAATCAAGTAAATGTAAGCAGTGAGTTAAAAATCAGCTGTCAATAGTAGTTACAAGCTCATGTACAAAGACACTGGATATCACCACCACCTATCTGACAGTTCAAAGAACAATAAAACAAATTAAACCAGTGCAACCCCACTCTCAGTCCCATACCAAAGGTAAGAACCAAAAACAAATCACAACCACTAACAATCACAATACCGAGCCATTCCCACTCCACAGATCACCAACAGGAATGAAAGCAAACAAGTGGGCAAGCATCAAAAAGACAAGGGGAAAGGAAACACCACAATCAACACAAATAGGCCAGCCACAAACTCAACAGCCCACAAAGCAGGCATGTCAACTATCACGACTCATCCCACATTCAGAGAGAAAAAGAAAAGAAAACACACATTCAAACATGGCAAAGCACATCGCAAACATCTATTCATATCCCGATAGCTCAAATACATACACATGACACAAGGAAACACCCTATTAAGTACAAATACAAAAATCCATATATTAAAATAGTAAACCAGTCTCACCAGAAAAACAAAAAACTGGAATGCATGTCAAGAATAGAGAGTATACAAATAAAACGTATAATATGAGTTCAACACTAGTTACTCAGACAAATATGTCCTACAAAACTGTATAACATATATATATATATATATATATATATATATATATATATATATATATATATATGTGTGTATTGACAAACTGAAGATAGCTACGGTATATAATATGTTAAACATTTAATGATTATAGGAAAAGAAGACCCAGATTATAATGGGATAACAACAGACAGATTATAGTAGAAATAAAAAAATAATACTACTTATAGATCTATTTTAATACTACTCTAACTTATAATAAAGACTGTTATATAAATTACATTATAAAATGTAATAGATATAGAAAGGAGAAGTTAACTTCATAACAAATGTAATTGAAAATAAATAAATAAGATAATTTACCTTGTTTCAAAGATATCTGAGTCTCCTTTTATTCCTAGTAAAATGTCCAATGTTGTAAAATTATTTGTAATATGAAGATAAAAAGGAAAGAAAAAATATGAACAATATTTTACATATTAAAGATAAATAATGCTCAAGTCATTTATCCTTTAATTTCTTCTTCTTTTCACTTGTCTCCCACCAAAATCTTTCTGCTTATCTCTTTAGGGAAACACTGTTCTAATCCATATCTTCTGTCTGTTCAAAAATGCTATTTATTTTTAAATATGTTAAAGCCACATCTAGGTCCTCAAATAACTTAGTTTCATCAGGAAAAAAGATTTTTAGTCTGTCTGGAAACAATAAATGAACCTTAATTTGCTTCTTCTTCTTCAGTTCTCATATTAATGGACAAAAACACTTCTTTTAGAGATGACAGAAGTGGAGTAGTCATTGTCAAACTAGATAATTCTGTCATCTATTTTAATGGACACTTAGACCAAGCAGTTTTTAAGATTAATTATTTATCCTGTGAGGGAAAAAATCTTACAATGGTAGTTCTCAAAGTGGTATTATTTTTTGAAGAACATGTTGAGACCGGAGATCTATGCACTCTCTCAATACCAAAGGACATTGCTTCAGGTAGATCTAAAATCTTGGGAAACCAGGAAGTCAGAAAAGTTGCCATGTTGTTTCCCTCTATTTTTCCTGGTAAACCAAAAATTCTAATATTGTTTCTGAAAGACCTATTCTCTAGGTCATCTATCTAATTTAGTAGCATGGTATTTTGTTTTAATAAAAATTCAATATTATGTTCATCCTCATTTAGTCTCCCTTCTACATCATTTAAAGAGTCCTCAATGCCAGATATTTGTACCTTCTGTGGCTGTAATGCTTCATGGATTTGGTCAATTTGTTTAGAACACTTTTCTTTAAAATTGTCAAGTTTTATGTCCATTTCCTCCATCTTTAAAGATACATTTTTGAATATTAGCAAGAACCAACAAAAAGTCTTTTTTTCAAGAATCATGTGGGTTTGCTTTCAGATAACTCATTTCCAGGCTGTGTGTAAAGGATTTTTTCAATTAGATGTTTTAACAGGAAAATCTTTATATATCAACAGAATTTTTGATATTAATTTAAAGAGCACTTTAAAGTTTATAAATCTACTTCAATAAGACTGACATGATAGTTACAATTTAATATTTACTGTCAGAAATAAATTAGCAGTTACAATTTAATATTTACTGTCAGAAATAAATTAGCAGAGCAGTAGAATTCTGCTGCTATCCTGTCTGCCTCCTAGCCATACCCCCTATGATGTAAAAATTAACTACAGTTTGAACAAAATCAAGCAAAAACAAAATTTGCCACAACAATTGTCTTGAACAGCACCTATTTTTATATAATCTTGCTAATTGTTAGTGTTTAATTTCTGCGGGGTTAATCAGAGGACTTGTACTGCATAATAGACTTACATTTTAATGTTCTAGTTTGTGTACTTTGTAACTGGTAACCATCAGAGTGGATCTGTAATGGATTGTTCAAGCTGTCTCTGCTGTTATATGTTAGCCCTTGATTATAAAAATTTTTATTTTCTTTTTTGATATATTTTTCTTTACTATATCTGCCTCTGCTGAGTTGGTAAATTTTATATTTGCTGGATTATCTTAGCTGAATTACCCATTTGAATACCTTTCTTAATTTTTTTTTAGAATTTTTTATTTATTTTATGCAAGTACTATGTTTCAGAAATCATCTGTTGATATTTACCATGTTACACATTGTTTTTGTAGCAATGGGTTGAGTTATGGTGGTTAATTCATCTGATCTTTAGAACGACCTGACTTCTTTCTCATGTCTTCTTCTTTATTCATTATTTGCCATGCTATGTAATAAATTAAATAAACTGAGATAATGTTGCAGTTTTTGTAGCCACATCCCCTAGCTGTCAGATGAATTGGAGCAGGGTAATCTTGATGCATATGTTTACCAAATGCCATGGAGAGAAACCTTGTTTGGACAGAGATCCCTCTGCTTAGTCCAGGTACCCATAACTACCAGCATTTCTAGGCCTGGAAGAGTAAGTCAGGCAACCTAACACAGGACCTTGAGATACTGAAGAAACCAAGTTTTCGTGTTAACATTTGAAATATAGACATATGTCAAATCTTCCCTTTCTTGGAAAAGAATCTGGAGAAAGTGGTGGCTTTGTAGACAGCCAGATCTGCCATGGGTTTTTGGATTATTTTCAGTCTGAATATAGGTAAATTTTCCTCATTGTGGTGATCCTTAGCATGGTTTTTCATGATCTCCTTAGTCTAATAGACTTCAGATTTGGTTCCATCTTTGTTTGATTTATCTCTTAATACAATTTGATTCTGAGGTTGGAGAGAAGCTTGGTCAATCACTTACAGACCTAATGTATACTCAGTGGTCAGTATTTATCATGAAGTTCATCTTTTTTAACAGGCAGATCCCTGAATTGATACTTGATACTAATTTATCAGAGGATCTAGCCTTGCATTATGAGGTCCTCAGGTTTCCATGACCTGAAAACTACTTATTATAATGTATATGGTATTTCTATGAGACATCATACATAGACATTCCATCAGTTATCACACTTGTGTTGATAACACTCAGCTTTGTCTTTCATTTGATTTATTTAATAGGAATACTGTGAATGATGTGGAGGCCTGCTTAAATTACATTCAGACTTCCACTGCACACATCTATTCATGATTACAGTGTTTCTCACATTTATCTGCATATTTCAAACTAATATAGATAGGGAGCTTGACCTTGGGGCTATACTGGACCATGAGCTTCTACTTATTTATTTATTTCCCTACTTAGTTACTGTTTGGTAACTGGATAGGTGGACTAGTCTAGAGGCCCTTTTCAGCCATTTAACGTGTGAGCTATTATAGATCGTATTTTTGCCAACTAACAAACATGTCTAGGATCAGGCTGCTACTATCCAAGTGAGATTATGGCATTGTAAATCATGTCCTTATTATACCACAGTTTGACTACTGCAATGTCCTTATATATAGGCCTTCCAGCAAGTGATGTGCACTTGATTTAGCTGGTTCAGAGTAGAACAGCCAGTCTTTTGGAGGGGGCTTCACATATAGTACCTGTTCTGCATTTCATATATTGTCTTCTGAATAAATTCAGAATCACGTCTGAGGCACTGGTACCAAGTACTGTCTACTAAATGGTCTGAGTCCTGCCTAGTTGAAAGGTCTGCTTAAACTCTATCTTCCTGCTATGACCCTCCACTCCATTTCTGTTGGGGTGATATTTGTAGAACCCACTTAACAATTAAGCACCAGTAATTATCTGTAGCATTTCCACTTTGGTGGAATTCTCTACCTCAGTGATTCAAAGATTCCATTACAAAATGTGCCTTTCACAAAAACAGATATGTACTTTATTGTTTAGGCAAACATTTAGTGTTGGTTATTATGTGTTATAGTTTTATGGTGCATATTTTATTTATTGCATAGGTTTGTAATTTACACTATTAACTCCTGTTATCCTGTACCTTGGGATTTATAAAAGGCACTTTAAAATAATATTTGATAGATAAATTGAATTATTTATTTCATATATTTGGATCACCTGATATGATGATGATGATACTGATAGCAATAATATTAATAAATCCCATTACTATGTTATCAATGACATTTCACCTCAGATTATAAAATTATACCTTGAGTTTTTATTATTTACTTTTACTTCCAATGAATCTAAGCAAGCAATTTATCACTCTAACAATAACTTTATGGCGTCCATTTTCATTCTGTTTGTTTTTCTGCATGTACTAACTTGGTCTACTCTTCATTTTAATTGTACTCATTTCTTGAGCTCTGTGTCGTGCAAGAAAGTATTATTCTCACTGTAGTCCCAGTATCATGTTAAATGAATAGACACTTAAATAATAACACTTTTTCTAAGATATGAACTTTCAGCACACCACTTGTTATACTGGTTTCCTCCCAAGGGGTTTCACTTACTACTACCCATTACTTCATGCTGTCTTTTCTGTTTTCAATTCTACATACCATCCTATGACAAACTTCAATCTGCTAACATACATATTAATGTTTGGCATGTATCTTGTGTCCGAAAACCTTGTGCAGGCCTTAGAAAGTCGCATTTATAGCCCTTCTTGTAATTCATTAAGTAAAACATGTTAGATTTGTCTGCCATGATGATCCTAACGCAGATCGTTTCCGTCTTATAGCTTGTAGCCTAGTGATGCCTAAGTCAGTACTTATCTCCTTTATGTGGGATTCTATTATTTATGCAATCATGAGGATAAGACTGAAAGGTCTACTGAATCTTTACTTTCCTTGCAATCATATTTACTGAAGTGCAGTTCTGTCTGCTTTCTTCCTGTTACTAGGTACTGCCCACCCTAAAGATATTCATGTAACTGGAGATTCAGTTATTAGAAAAAGTGATACCTACATTCACAGAGAACATAATGAACATTGAAAAGTGTTATGCTTGCCAGTAGCAAAAAGAGAAGATGCGAGACAAGCCTTAGAATGCCTTAATGTAAGGAAGTACAAATCTGTTTTTATTCATGTCGATACAAATGATCTCATCCGCAAGAACTCTCTGACTGTTAGTAGGGAACTGACAGCCGTCTTAGACAGTATAGCTTGTACTGGTGTTAGGACATATTTTCACAAATCACCTATAGAAAGGATAGTCAGGTCACTGTGAATTAAAAGATTTTTTGGGTAAATTCCTACATGGAAAAAATGTCCTTTTTTAAAAAAATGCGTGTAGATCATCCAAGCCTAATTTTGGGCACACGTGTTCAGACAGGATGGAATGCATTTGTCCAGATCAGGGAGGAGAATGTTTGCAGCAGATATTTTACAATATTTGACAAACACTAGACAGGTTTTTGTCAGGTCAAAAATATATCAGTTCACACATTTATTATTTAACATTTGTTTGCCAGGATAGTCCGGCTGGACCACTAGTGTCGGTTTTCAGCAGAGTCCTGGGGAAAAAAGCTCCATACAGAACAAAACATAATAAGTTGTACATGGTATAAGTAGTTGGTTACAGAGTTTGCATGGTACAGACAGTTAGGACACATCTTATAAAATAGGTAGAAATACAAAGTTGGAGTACAGTTTTTTTAGTAGTACACTTGTGGAATATCGTAGATACAAGGTGGAAGGCATTTCAAGTAACAAGTATTTACTATATATATATATATATATATATATATATATATATATATATATATATATGTATATATATGTACACATAATGCATCTGTACAGCACATTATATGTTAACTACAGAGGCATAAGGTAGTGAAGCCCTCTGGTGGGATCAGACTTCGGGGGGGGGGGTCCGTTGCAGTTACATAAATGCTTGGTGTAAATGAAGGATCTGAGGAGATTTCTAAAAGTAGAGGTAAAATTTTGTAGATGGAGGTCAGGAGGCAGGGAATTCCATGGTTTTTGTAACTCGTTGGGGAAGATGGATTCCCCAGAGCTGTTTTTCCATGGGATGTTAGCAATGAGTGCTTTGTTATTAAATCGCAATTGTCTATTTGACTTGTAGAAATTTAAAAGGCCGGTCAGAGAAGGAGTTTTTTTTGGGTAGTTTAGGATTTGATGGGCTAGACTGAGTTGGTGGTATACCAATAAATTAGGAAATTTGATTCAGTGCAATGTGTGTAGGGACTGTAAGCGGTGGGACCGTGACTTAGCATTGTTTGCAAACCTGACAATTTTGTTGCAACATGTGGATAGTTTGTTAAGGTCAATTTTATTAATGTTTGTAAATACTGGGGATGCATAGAGTAGTGTAGATAAGTGATGGGTTCTGGCTATGGCAATCCTAGACTCAGATGTCAGGTACCTTTTGCTGCGATAGAGGGTTCCGAGTTTCTTGTGGACTTTTGCGATAGTTAAGGATATATGTTTATTGAATTTTAGTTGCTGGTCGATAGTAAGTCCTAATAAGTTGACTTCTGGGACTGGGGAGAGGAGGTTCTTGTTGATTGAGAGTATGGAAAAGGTAAGGTCACTAGATTTTGTTGGGAGGAATACCATAAGTTGTCTCTTTTTTGGATTTAGTACTAATTGGATTAATTGGGAATTGTTTAGCTAATTTTCTATATCTGTGAAGGCTTCTTGAGTTTTTTGCTGGAGAAGTTGTAGGCTGGGTGCAGAGCAGATCAGGATTGTGTCATCAGCTTATTGGACTATGTCAGCTTTTGTGGTTGCAAGGTACATTTGATCTGTAAAGGTGTTAAAAAGGAGGGGCCTAGAATTAAACCTTGTGGAATCCCAAGTGTGATAGGGAGCATGGGGTAGGTAATTAAGCCATTTGACAGACTGGAAGTGGTTGTTTAGATAACTATTAAACCAGAGCAGGGTGGTACTGTTGAGGTTGAGTTTGAAGAGGCAGGTTAGGAGTTTATTATGGGAGACGGTATCGAATGCTTTCAATAAGTCTAGGAAGGTGGCAGAGACAAGTTTTCCTTGGTTCCTGTATGCGTTAATGGTATTGGTGAAGTTAATCAGGGCAGTGGTGGTGCTATGGGATGGGCGGAAGCCATGCTGAGTTTTGGATAGTAGTTTGTTGGAGATGAGGTAGGTGAGCAGTTAGTGATGAATACATTTTTCTAGGATCTTCAATAGAGGTGGTAGGATTGCAGTGGGTGAGTAGTTAGAGAGGTCAGTGGAGGGGCTGCATTTGTGAAGGAGAATGATGAATGAAGTTTTCCACAAGGATGGAATGGTGTTTAGAGTGATGGTCTGGATGTATTTATAAGCAAGGAGATGGGGTAGGCTATGGCTTTGGATGCTATCTGTAGAAATTTGGCGGGAGGTTGTTGGCAGTGAGAGTGGTAGGTTTGAGTTTAGATAAGAGTTTTTTGATGGTAGATACTGTTACTGGTTTGAGTGAAAAGGAGTTGGAGTTTAATTGGGCTTTAGGGAATAGTGGGGTGTTGCTGGGACTTGTGTGGTTTTAGGAGATTGTGGGGGGTCGGTGGGACTTGTATCATTTATGAGTTTAAGTATAGAGGAAGTAAAATAGTTGCTGAAATTAGAGGCTATGTCTAGGTTTGTACCATCTATGTTTGGTGGGGGTGTAGTGTTTTTTCTGCATTGGAGGATGTTGTTCACTGCTGCCCAGAGCTTTGGGGGGTTGTTATTATTATGTTTCTTTTGCAGGGAGATGTAGTGGTTCTGTTTGTCTACTTTGGTTTGTTTTTTAGCCTTATTTTTAAGTTCAAGGAAGGCTTGTCTAGTCGTAGTTGCTCTGTGTTAGCACCAGGTTTAGCATGTTCTGTCCCTGTCTCTAAGTAAGGACCTTGTGCTTTTCTGTAACCAAGGGACAGGGTTGCTATGGATTCTAATTGTTCTGATTGGGGCTGGATGGTTGAGGATGTTTAGAAATGTGGTGTTGAAGTATTCAGCCTTTTTAAATAATGGTAGCATTTTGATGGGTGACCAGTAGAATTATTTTAGGGCTTCCATGAATTGGGTTGTGGGGAAGTTGCAGATGGAATGTGGAAAGTTTTGAAATAGAAATTGTTTGACTGAAAAAAAAATTAAAAAAAAATATTTAACATCAGGACCTAGGCATACAACATCAGGGGAATATATTTGCATAAGAACAAAATACCTGATTAAGGTGAGAGACAAAAAATATAAGAAATGGAAGAGAAGTCGATCTACAACTTTGAAAACTGAAAAAAACAAGCTAGACAAACAAATTAAGCATAGAGACAAGACCAAGAAAATCGTGAAGAAAATGTATATAAAGATATTGAGCATAATAGGAAACCTTTTTATAGATACATAACATGTGGAAGGAGTAAAGACACACAAATTGATAAACAGTGTGTAGATTCTAGAATGTATACACAGGCACAGCAGATTATAGATATATTTACAAAATTTTATGCAAAAGAGTTTAGTTCCACAAAGGGGGGGGGGGCGATAAGTTGTCCTAGTGACATCCAGGTAACCTCAGATACTGGAATCAAATTAGATTATATTGAAAAAGAACTGCACAAACTGGATTCAAACAAATCACAGGGAGGAGACGGAATTAGTAGTTATGAAATGAGAACACTTCAGCAAGAACTTACAGTACCATTATATATATTATTCACTAGGCCATATAAATATGGGGAGATTCCTCAAGATAGGAGACATATGCTTATTAAACCTGTCTTTAAAGGAAAGAGGAATAGGACAAACCCAGAGACATACAGACCCTTAATTCTATTTTCATGTTGTGGAAAAATAATGGAGAAGGTAATATTGGATAAGTTATTGTCAGAATTGGATAGGTTAGGACTTGAAACCATATATCAGCATGCATATGTTGAAAATAGATCTATTGCTACCTGTAACATGATGTTCTATAACAATATAATTACAGCTATGAATGAAAAATTGTGCTGAGATGTAATTTATATAGATTTAACTTCACTATTTGACAAGGCCATACACAAAGCAGTGATCAATAGGTATTAACATACTCTTGATAAGATGGATAGCTGCAGGGCTTACAAATAGGACATGGCAAGTAACATACAGCAATTGGACAGATGAAATTCTTGGTTACAGTCAGGGTGTAATCCTTACTTGTTTAGATTGCATCTTTCAGACTTAACTTTTTCATCTGAGGTGTTCTGCAGTCTATATGCAGATGACCTGAAACTGAGTAAACTGATTTCATGCTACAGATAAGGCATGGCTGCAGAAGAACTTGACTAAATTAACCATTTGGGCACAGGAGAATAATATTCTGATAAATACATCAAAACTAAGCCTATGAGATTTGGGAGACATAAATTGAAAGATGAATATTTAACACAGCACAGAGTGATTGAAACTGTAGATTCATTTAAGGGCCTAGGTATATGGGTAGATCCAGTTTTGAGTTTTTCTAATCATATCAACCAATTGGTTAATGATAGTTATAGAACTATAGGTTGTATAAAAAGATTTATAAAGTCTAGGAAATCAGAAATGATGAAGTCCTTGTTTGTTAGTTACATTAGACCCAAACTTGAGTATGGAAAGACAACATGGAAACCTTATAAGAAGACAAGAATGAGTAAACTGGAAAGAGTACAACAGAAATGTATCAAGAGCATCCATGGATGTGAACATTTTAGTTATTATGAAAGACTAAAATATCTGAAGTTATACAGTGTCTATTATAGATATCTAGGAGGGGGTCGTATTCGGGTATATAGGGCATTTAGAAACAACTACCTTTGGGCATGTTTGGGGTTATCAAAAATAGTATAGAATCATCAGACAATCTATTTAGAAGAGTCTATAGGAATGAGAAGTGTACTAACTGGTTTTCTGAAAGAGCAGCTGATGCATGGAACAGACATACCAAATTATATTAAAGCAAGTACTAGTTTAAATATTGTTAAGAATAGCCTGGATACTTACTGTTGGAACAAGTGTTTTGGTATATTGGCACATTAGATGGGCATTAATGCTAGTGCTTATAATATTTGTATGTATGTATGTATGTGACTTCCCTGTGGTATATAACATAAAAACCCAGCTTTCACCTGAATTTAAAGTTCAGTTGGAAAAGGTATTGGATATTAAGGAACAGGGAGCACTGTGATAAATTAAGTATATTTTCTATATCAGATCATGACAGAATAATTACAGAATGTAAAGCATTTCTTAATTTTTGTTTTCATTTCTAAGGTGCTAAAGACAGTACAGAAGCTATAGCATTGCTTTACTAAAGCAATGAGAAAGGGGAAGGAAATGCTGTATTAGAATATTAGAATCAAGATGAAGTGCAGAAAGTGAAAGCAAACCACTAACAAGAAAAATGGAGGATGACAACCTCAAGAGTCATCAGTTTAAGGATTATTGCACAAATGAGGTGCTACTAATGCAAACAGGTTTAAACTGCAGGATTCCTCAGTGAATGACTGACTGCAGTACTGGGCAAGACCAGATGGTGGCAGCAGTAGTCTCCTTGTATCGTGCCTCTTAACTATTCTTGATTTGACATGTCTCTTTATTTTGCCTGACATTTTTGTTCTATCCCTCATAAAAGTTTTGGTTTTCTGGTAAACCATACAAAATTATTATAGTCAAACAACTACAGCATTAGGATTCATACTTTAGACTCTTCACAAAATGTGTACCAATGCAAGCAACATTGTTTTATAAACTTTTTAAGTGAATTAGAGTAATATTTAAAATTTGTTCCTGATTTTGGACCTTTGCCCCTTATTATTTTTAGTTATTTCCCTGATTCTTGAGGAGAGAAGCTGGGAGCTATGACTTGCATACAAGTCGATCTTGGAAACAGCCAGTAAAGTTAGAGCTGCAAGTCTATTTTTCATTCCCAGGAAAGTCATGAAGAAGTTTCTTTGGGGCACATTGTCAAATGTCCTGAATGCTGACCATCTAGACAATGACCAGTAGTAGGCTTTCACAATGAAGATGATAATCCAATCTAAGTTTGTTCAGTATTGTGGTAGGAAACCACTGTGATGAACATTGTGCATTGTATATATACATATGCGTATCACAAGGCCTTTGAGTCTGCAGTTCACAGGATATTGTCAGGAAAAATAAAATATACCAAGCCACTAGGTGGCATCGATTTGAAATTAGTAGAACATGACTTTTTGAATTTTAATACCGGGACAAATTAGTGAAAAGCGAGGCAATATGGGGTTCAGTGCACTCAATAGTTTTGTCTACTGTACTGATGTTGGATGTTACATCAGAATCAGATGTTGCAATGGAGTTTGAGAGGAAGACTGTTTTATATTCTAATGATGTAAAGATCACAGTAGCAGCCATGAATTTAAAGAGACGGTCTTTAGAGTGGCCTGAGCTGATATGCATTGTGGGTAAAAAGGTGTCAGGTAGTATTCCATGTAAAATATGCAATGTTGTATCTTTCGGCTTTTCCCAGTTAGGGGTCGCCACAGCGGAACTCCGGTCTGCTAATGATTGGCAGTAGATTTTTACGTATCGAGTTGCCAGTGCTGATGCGCAACCTTCAATGAAGGAACGCCCATTCTTGATATGTGATTTCTGAATGGTGGGTCACATTCAGGACACATTTTGCCTTGTTGCAATTAACTTAGTGAATGGGAGAAAGAATATCTGAAAAAGGAGTAATAATTCCTAATCAGAATCATGCTATGCAACATGCAAGGGAAGATATGAATGCCAATAGAATGCTAAGTACATAGCATAACGAATAAGTTTCAGAGATACATAAAACATTTTTACATTTTATAAGGTATTGGCAAGGCCACTTCTAGTTCTTTTTCCAAATGAAGCAGACTTCAGCTGGCATAAGGTGCATGATGCAGATGTACCAAATGTAGTAGGGACTGAAGTGCATGTGATATGAGGAATACATGAAAGCTTGTCATGCATGCATAAGAAAAGTGAAAGAAGAGATATGATTCTGATGAATAAGACAGAATGTAAATGGGATAGTTAAAGATGGAAGGCAGAGAGGAAGATTTCTTTTATTAGTTGTATTTATTTTATGCAATAGTAGTTGGTTATTAAAGAAGACACTATGAAGGATTGCTTGAAATAGTTTTTGATAAATTTGTAGAACTAGTGCTTCTCATAAACGATATTAGAATCATGGAAGGTATTGCTCAAAACAGTGCAACATTGCAAATCATCAAATGGGTTTATGTGGCTTGATACAGAACAAGGGATGATATAGTAGTTAAGTGGGAGATAGCTGTGCGATTACAAAGTGCTGCTCTTGTACAAACTCGTTAGACCATCGGTCTTCTGTCTGTTAGCATCTTTCCTCCATCTGAACTAAATTTATATTCATCTTAGCCAAATAGCATTTTAAATGATAAATTACATTCATTTTTAATACAGTCTGTTTATAATGCTTATTTGGAAAACAGTATGATCCAATAGTTTTCTGCTAATGTAGTGAATTGACAGCTATGGCAGCAATGAAAAAATGAATGCAACCAAAGCTCTGGAACCATTTCTCCATTAACTCACCAAACTGCTTGATCGCATCTGCTATGATATCATCTGAGCCTCCTGTTGTCCCTGACTTCAGTTTCCTAGGTGACAATCTTACTTCTTCTAAGATGGGCTTCTATTTCTCTTTCACTGCATGCTGTGTCTGTGGCCATATAGCTTCTGTGGTATTTTTTTCAGTTACCAGCTAGTGGAATTACTTCCATTTGCCATTGACATCCTGTGGACTGCTAAGCAGGTTGCTGCTAGCATACCTTGTGAAGGGTGACTGATGTCTGTCTTCTTGATTGTCCTTCCTTTCCTTGCAACCTGATAAAATTTCTTTCTGCCATCTGCTGATTCACTTTGCAGAAGATGGTAGAATGCCTCTGATGCCTTATTTTTTAGTATTGCGGCTGTTCTCTTAGCCTCTTTGTTAGCCAACCAGTATTCCTTCATTGCCTGGCCCACCTTTTCTGTCTCCCACTTTTTCATGCACTCCTTTCTTTTTATGACATCCTGGACTTCTGCAGCTTTCCTTATATACCTTATTTCCATACCTGGCTTGGACACATCTCTGTTCTGTAGTCCTCACACATGCTGTTTTGAGACGCTGGCATTCTTCTTCTCTACTTCCTGAGGTACTAGAGCCCCAAGTACTTTTTGAACTCTTGTGCTTTCACTCTAGCCAACTTTTAAGTCTACAGGATAGTTGCTGTTGACCTTAAAGAATTCTCTGACTAATGCATGCAGCTGATTGTGGCCACCATCAGTTTATGCTGCAGAATGGCTGTTTCTCCGGGGATGACTTGATCTGCATGTTGGCCATTCTTGTTTGTGATCTTGTGAGTGTCTGTCTTGCTAAAGCATGTATTGACCACTATCAAACCATTTGCCAGAAAAACAGTCTGGAATGGCCTCTCCTTCTTTATTCCTGTTTCTCCACATACGTGGACCCAAGCCATTCTCATACTTGTTTCTGTTTGTCCTAATAGGGGCATTTAACACCAATTCATTATCAACATCAACTCATGCTGTCCTAATTAATCTACTAGGTCCTACCCAAACTCCGTGAATGCACTTTTCCCCTTGTTATCACAACTGTTCTGTGGGGCACAGGCTGTAATTATGATTACTGACCTAGCATTAAACTGGTGTGTAATTGCCATTAGTCTATCACTAATTCTGATGTTATTCTTCTCTGTCTTCAAAGTCTTTCCCTCACCAGAATTCTCACTTCATTTCTAGTCTATACCCTCTCTGAGTAGTAGACTATGGATCCCAAGTCAAGTGGCTTTGCTGCACTGCCCTTCTGTCCTATCTGCTGAATGCACAGGATGTATAGCGTCTTCCTTAACATCATCTCATCCACTTCCAAGTGGCCTCACCTCAGCGAATCTATAATGAGTATAGTAATCATTAGTTAATATTTGGCAGGTTGATTGCCTTTACATTCAGCTTTCACTTAACAGCTCTATCCCAGGTAACCTAAGGTGGGAAACTGGACACTGAACAGCCAGTAGCCCAGAACTAATGGGCTTTATGGCTGGAACACACTGGCTCATAGAGGTATATAGACCTCTCGCACTGTTAGCATGATTCCCTGGCATAGGTTGGAGGAGGCCAAGTCCTAAGTCCACTTACCATTGTCAAATACCCAAGTCCATTTTGGCAACTTTCATTGGGTCTATATTAGATAATCAAAGCTTTAGGTAATCAAATACCAAAAGCTTCGAAAAAATGTTCAAACCTTAATTGAGTGGGGGGCTTTGCCCCCCACATCCCCCTAACTAAATATACCAACTCCGAGATATCTCTACAGTGGAGAAAAGGTCAGATTCCCGATAACAGCCAAGCTAATTTTTTCCTTATGAAAAAATTCACGGAAGTGGCCATTCGCAGTTTATTGCTTTCGCTGTTTAGGTGTCGAGCTTTAGGTATTCGATTGCCTAAAGCTTCAACTATATGATATAGACCCCTTTCTTCAACATGACCAAATCAAGTAGAGCTAGTTTTTACACCATCAAGTGGCTAGCCCTAAAATGGTGAACAGTCTGTGATGTATGTTCTAGCTAGAAAATACTACACACCATAGCCGATGCCTAAAGCCATTGGGCTATAAAACTGTTTCCCTGATAGGTGCCAACAAGTCTGTGCTCCATTCAATTTTTGGGTGAGAGTGAGGTAGAAACACTCAGCGTGATTTTTGAAACAGGAGATACCCCAAAGAAATGCAGGGAAAACATGCAAACTATACACAAGCATTGGCCAGAGGTCAGGATCAAACCTTGTAACTTGTCCATAGGAGGTGAAGACTTTAAGCATTATGTCAACTGCATCATAACCGTGTGGTATGCATACTGCTACCCATGAAAATATTACTTCAGAATAAGTTGAATGATGTACCTTGACGTGCATGATTTTGCATTTGCACACTAGTGGTACCTCTCAGGAAAGATTTGCAGGTGGTCTATGATCATGCCCTCACACAGATTATGTACCATGTTGAGTGTAATAGTCTACTGTAATCGACATTAACGTTAATTGGAACTTCCCCCTACTGGCACACAGGGGCTTGGTGCCAGCTCAGCTCCTACATCCAAGCCACTTCCAGCTAAGAGGGCTACTTCTCTGGCCAATGTCCAATATAAAATCTCCCAGACCTCAGTCAGCCATTTCAGTTGCTGGTAGATATGTCTGTTGTAATTTCCCATGATTTTTCCTCTGCATGATATAGCATATTAGTAACTCTACATCATACTTTTAGAACATATTATGACTGCATACAGCATTCGCATCTTGCACCAGTCCTTGCTACA